>NC_080048.1:6146742-6446742 GCF_026212465.1 Amaranthus tricolor | reverse complement strand
GTTTCCGGTCATCAAGTTTGACATGTTCCGTAAAGGTAGATAAAAAGGTTAGGAAAAACTAAGCTAGCACAGAAGGATCAATGTCGTCCTGAAATGGTAACTTCAGTAGCTATCGATCTATCACAGTCTAACTGTTAGAAAAAAAAACTACTTCTAAATCCAATAGGCGGACCACTGCTTAAAGTTATAGCAATTTGACCACCTAGTTAATATGAGTTACATAATGAAAAATCAAATAACATGTGAAGAGGAAACTATTTAAGCATACAAGGCTTTAAGTCAAAAACAAATTAGAGTCCAAAATTCATTCAAATGAAAATATGCTTAAAAAATTAAGCAGGGCCATAAGGCAGAGTACAAGGTTCATTAGGCAGAAGGCGAGAGCTTATTTTCCCATATTCTAAAACATTCCTAAAGGCGAGAGCTTAAAAAACCTTTTTCAATGAAGAAAAACCAAAAGCAAGATCACAGGAGATTAGCATACATAAAAATCCATTCCATTAAAAGCAACTGACTTTATCCAAAATGTTTTAGCAGAGTCTAAAAATGTTCACATAACTGCAACAGGTCAATAACATAAGTACATCAAGGTAAAAGTAAAACAATTTTCAAGGAACAAAATTCTATGTTCCTTAGAACAGCTCGTAGATCTCTAAAACTCTACATGGATTTCATGTCATTACAAAGCTCAATTTTTTCATGCCTCATTGAGTTCACATGTAAATTTTGCATCTATGTCAAGCTGATAAGGATTTGAAAGGAATACAATAAAGGTGAGAACACATGCACATCAAAATGAAAAGTAATAATAGCCAAAAACTAAGAGAATTGCTTACTTTAATAGAGTTGTCTGCTGATGCACTCATAAGAACAGGCTCGTTTGCAAAGAAGTGAAGTGAAATAATTGCACTGTCATGAGCCTCTCTTATAACTGATTGCAGCCTTCTTTTCTCAAGATTCCATATACTAATGACACCAGAAGTACCTCCAGATGCTAACAGAGGTTGCCCATCTGAAATAAAGACTTAGCTTAGCTAAATGGGAGAAAAAGAAAAAATAATTGAACAAGGAATTTCATAATATTTAACAGTAGTAAATAACGTGTAAAAGATTTTCAATTCCCCTCATATTCCCACGAATTAGCAGAGCAAACAAGTTTCTTCCGATTAACCTTATGAAACCTGATCCCAAATAGTAGTATATAGCTATGGCAGATTCTTCCAACCTCTATAGTCAAAAAAATACTTTGCTTGACGAAGTAAAATAAGAAACAAACACTGACAACACATATAGGCAGTCTTAATCACCTAGTGTATGTGAACAGTTGACCAACTAGCTTACAGCCAGTTAAGCAGCCACACTTTCAACACTTTGAAGGAAAATGGAAACCACATCAGTTGAATATATCTAATATTTGCATAACTATCGAATAGTCCTACTACAAAAGACGCCGAGTTCCTAATAACTAAACTCAGGTTTATTGTAACTCAAATGTAAAGAAAATGTTATTATGAGGTGACGTCAAACTAGAACCATGAAATGCACAAGATTAGAGAAGGGACTATTTGCAAATGCACATGACAAGAAGTAATTCTACAAGAATTGTGCTGGTGCACAAGTAATTGTTTTTAATGAAGTAAATTAGAGCTTAGGCTGGCCATTTGTGCAAGTTCCAGGAACTTAGCAGGAGTAACAGATACTACATTTTCTCAAGTATTTTCTATTCAACAAAAATATAACTCTTTATTGCCATAATGCCATATCTTTTCAGCTTTTCTAATAACATCGCAAATCAATAATTCTAGAACACCTCTATCAAGTAAAATTAATAAATATGGAACTTCTTCGTGCATGACAAGAGAATAGAATAATGCAATCACTTCGAGACGGAAACAAGGAATTTAATCAAGACCATTTAATCATGCAAACATCCTTCCACAAAAAACCCAAATCAAATCTTAAGATACATAGTAAAACGGATATGTACCATATCAAATGGTGGATGTATGGATCACTGTGCAAAAACAAGACTATCGTAAAGGTTTTCAAATTTACTGAGGCCGATATTACCCGCATCATAAAAGCGTAAAAAAACTCGCATTATAGAGAGATATTTCATTGTTTAGGCTGAAATTTGACGGTATGAAACCCCATTATCCTTGTTACCACATCACCATGTTACCGCCTTTTTGCACTATGGCATGAATACAACAGAAATCGTTTGTTGGTCATTTTGAGGTATTCTTATTTCTTTCAAAAACTAAGATTATTAAGTATGATTTAACGGTAACTTATATTCAAGAACTCTACTAAGGATTGAAGGTATGATTTTCAATTCATCAGTTCAGGCAACATGTGTCGAAGGCTAAAAAGTGCACCATGATAGCCATGGTGTACCTCTCATGCAACACCGGGCCAAAATTGCAATCTCTATGGAAAAAGTAATAGCTACCATACCTAAAAACAAAAATATATGTAAAGTGTAGTTCATTACGTACATGTTCCCAGTACAGACATCTGTACAAAAGCGCAAAAGCTACACAGTTTAACCAGTGTAAAAATTACGAAGATAACCATAATATTAATGATCATCATGTACAAAAGCTTATGCATATCCTTGTTTTACGTGGCCTAGGCAACCTTTAGCTAAATGTAAATAACAGAAGAAGACTCTAAAGCACCATTATTACATGACATATTTACGCTACATACATCTATACAAAAGCACACAAGCTACACAGTTAAACAAGTGTAAAAATTATGGCGACAACCAGAATATTAATTCTCATCATGTAAGAACAGCTTTTGTATATCCTTGTGATTTACGAAGCCTAAGAAACCTTTAGCTAAATGTAAAAAAAACAAAAGAAAAATTCAAGACTTCAAATAACAGAAGAAGACTCTAAAGCAAAGTCATGCAAATATGTTGCTTTTACCTAGCTATACCTAGAAAAAATTTCCTTAATGTAAAGAATACTCCTTAAGCGAGACTCATAAAACATAAAAAATATTCAAAAATCTAACCTGTGCTAAAAGATAAAGCAGTCACAGCACCACGCATTGAATGTGTAAATGTGACAAGCTCTTCATCATAACGCATATTATGGACATGGATTTTCCCATCGGCACAACCTACAGCAACAACATCTAGTGCTGGAGACGGGACACAGCAAGAAATGGGAGAATTCCAACCCTTGAAATCATAAAGCTTTTTCTTTGTGTTAACATTCCAAAGCTGCAAATTGCCTTTCTGGCCCCCCAAAATAACCTAGACCAAATAAAAAATCAAAATAAAAAAAATAAAAAAAAACCTTTAGAAGCCTTCCTACCATACTAATCACAGGAACAAAAAGTTTGTACGCATAATTCTCCTTACAATTAAATGTGTGGTAATAATATTTTGATAAGATAAGGTTGTAGACACAATCAAAGAAAAACAATAATGACAAAATCTTTTCACCTTGTTCAAGTAAGTATCTGGATGCACAATACAAGTGGGTAAAAATCTGTCATCCAACACAATATGGCTAATGGGCTCTAAATTTTGCTCAATTCCTTTAAATGCCCATATAAACATATGTCCATCAACGTCGACACTCAAAATGTGGTCACCAAATAAATACAATAGCTTGATCTTTGCTCTATGTGAACTCCAAGTTGTAACCTGTTCAATTAACAATAGCTTTCATCACAACAGCAAAATGATATTAAATATTGCAATTCGTCCAACCGGTAACTCCTGACATATAAATTAAACTAAACATCAAGACAGCAACCATGAAACCGCAACTAAAAATAATGATATCATCCCATCACCCCAACTAGAAAATAATCAAAAGTAAACAAGGTGAAATGCTTTTCAAAGAGCTTTAGATTTACTTCATTGTTCTCATGCAACAACAATAGCAATGTTAAAGCCTTAATCCTAACATATTACATGAAGTCATGAACTAAAACAATCAACCCTTAAGATTGTCGACAACAAATATTGTACAACTTTCCCCCCATTTACTACAAACCAAAAACTTAGAAAGTAAAATTTATTGATCACACATACTTTTCCACTCCTCCTTATGTATTACATAAGCTCCAGTAAATTCAATCCCTCATGTCATTCTTCATTTCTACTATTAGGTCGTTTTCGGCCTTTCTCTTCTACTACTCTCTTCAAAGTTTTGGGCTATCTTTGAACATGATCTGAACAAAGTAAAAAGTTTCTTCTCATATTGCCTTCAATATAGAACAAAGTAAAAAAGTTTCCTCTCATAATGCCTCTATTAGACATCAACACTCCTTATGTCTTCATATCGAATCTTATCCTCTAGGATGTATTTGGGAACAAGTAATTCATTTCAAATTGTAAATTTTAATTATAAAATCATAAATGGAGAATTTGAAAATGACAAGGTTTGGAAAGTCATTCTCTACTTTTCAACTTTAACTACATTTAAAACAATGGTAAAATCGACTTAAATACAAATTCAAATTTTCTTTATAATTAGGCTATACTAAATTTGAGTTGATTCTAGATTTCCAAATGAAATCATTCTTCCCAAACATAGCATTAAGGTATAACCACACACCTTAATAAACAAAATTGAGCTACCCCTATCTTCTTACAATGATCAAATAGTAATGTGGTAGAATTTACCCTTTGACCTTAGTGGCACTCCGCACTCCCTGAGTTACATAATAGTTTAGTCACAACTCTCTTTTTTATCCACAAAACCTACATTGTAAATCTTGTTAAATATAAAAAGTGATCCAAGATACTTAAACATTCACTTGGAATTAGCGTCTTTGTATCTAACTTTACAAAACCTATGATATGGCCGGCAATTATCTATGTACTATGTCTTAGTCCAACTTAGTTTAAAATTTTTTCTCCACATCTCTGCTTAGCATTGATCTCTGGTATCTTCAACTAATATGATATCATTAAGAACAACAAGCAACATGGTTTCATTGTTATCTAGACTAGAATTACAAAGAAGCTCTCAAAGTGGAAGCTTGATGTAAATCAATTGTGATTGAGAATTCCTGAGTTGCTTCCGCATGTCCTACAATAGGTTTGTACTTCCTCACACATATCTTAAATTATACGTTTATATACAAGTGATGTGACTTCCCTTAACATAACCCACCAAAGTACTTTCCTTAGTATTTTGTCATTTATCTTCTAAAAATCAATATAAACAAATTAAGTACATCAAAAATTTACAATTGAAACATATGCAGCTCCATCGACCAAAAGTTTCAAAACTTATAATTAATCAAAGTACGAGGTTTGTGTAAGGCTACAGCCTTGAGCACAATCTATGGGAGATCTAATATTCAAATACAGTCTAAGAAAGAGACAATGTGTGTTTCAAGATCAGAGTGGCTCATAATCATTAGTCAAAAAAATAGTAGGAAAAACATGTTCAAATTTATCAATGGGAGTTTTAACTTGCAATACATATAACGGAAAGAAACAAACAAAATGAATAGCCTATAATCAATAACCTGATGAGCACGTTTGAATACTGCAATTTTGTTCCCATATGCTGCAAAGGTATAATCACGATAAGAAGCTAAAGCCCGAATTTTCTTGGGGAGTTGAGGACCTTCATTAATGACATACAGATCAGTAAAGCATATGAAAAAAGCCAACGAGAACTAAACTACATGATGGTAATGAAATAGAGCATTAAAGATACAACATTCTTCACCCTAATGTCATTAGTAACACCCACCTATGCTCCAACCAAGACCAAGTTTAAGGAGCATATGTATGCAATTTACTGTTGTGAAAACAAAGAGATTGGCTATGATTGACCTTTTATAGCAAAGATCATATGTGGATTCAAAGAAATATTTGCACGTGATTTGAAAAGTCATTTTACTATAATCCAATATAATCTTTAACAAGAAAATATAAATCTTCGACTACATCACTAGAGTATCAAAGACACCATCTAAAAATTATATAAAAAATACTAATATAAAAAAATAAACATCATGGATAAGGCAACTCCAGCACATTCTCCACAACTAAATAAAATTCACAAAAGCAAAACAGCTGATAGAAAAGATGTCAACTTACCAACAAGTACCAAGTTAAGCTTAGCACACTGTCCACCAAAACCAAGAAAACAAAATGCATACTTTAGTTGTTTCGACAATGAAAACAAGATACAAAAGGAAAGGAGAGAAAATGTACATTGTAGATTTGCCAAGCTTTTCCAACACTAACAGTGACGAAAGTTTCAGTGCCAAGTTTTTGAACAGAGAAAGGTATTGAACTTGTAATGTAGCCAATTGCTCTAAAGGCTTCAAAAATGCCCATATTTTCAAGAACCTACACATTGGAAATTAAAATTTTCAAAAAATATCAAAAATTAATGAAAAATAAAATTAGGGATTATGTAGAACTTAGGCTAGAGTTTCAGCACATATTGAAGCCTCTTTTTCTCATGTCATCAAAAAATAAATTCGGGAAACTTAATTAAACATGGAAAATTAGCACAAGAAATTTTCTACCTTTAGTTTCTGTCTTTCTTACAAAACATAGCCTACACAAGTACACCAACAGTTCATTCAATCCTCAATCGTCAAACTAACAATGACATAACTAATATTCCTACTGTTAAATCCCAAAAACAAGTCTACAAACATTAATAATTCCCTGTATTAAATCCCATAAACAAATTCTCCTGAAAACCAAATGCAAAACACATAACAAAATATACAATTACAGAACAATCTCTTAAATCATATAACAAAATATATTCTAAAAGTACCAAATTAGGAATTATTTTTGTTATAATCGAATAACAATCTGATCAAAAACAAAGCATAAGTTCGTACCTATAGTCGAGTAAGCTGATTGCCGGTGGTGCACTGGAGCCGCAGGAAGAGAGTGGGGGAATGGGGAGGGTGCGCCGCTGGGAGGAGTGGTGGAATGGGGAGGTGGGTCGTATGCCGCAGGAGTCGAGTGGGGAAATAGGGAATTAGCTAGGGTTTGAACGTTGAACTTTTGAGTTACAGCTACACTTGTACGAGATCGCCTTAGTCTATTTTTTTAATTAATTATTTAAGATGGTAAGTGATCATTTTAAGTTTAGTTTATTTTTTTAATTGATTGCTTTAAGATTATAATTGATGATTTTAAATTTATAATTAATCACTCTAAAAACTATAAAAATAATTATTTAAAAATTATAAAGTGATTACTTGTATGATACCATTCCACTGTAAGACGGATCCATACAAGCAATCCTAATTAAATAATTTTAAAAAATAATTAATTAATTAAATTGAAATGTGAACCTAACATACTTGGTAATCCTCATTTTTTTATAACCCACATCATTAATTGGTTTTTGATAAAATAAAAGAGCATTGTTCATAGACCCCACTTCCCACCACTTTTGATAATCAGCATTAGAAGCCACTAAGCCAATGTTGAAAATTATGGAATTGCATCCACCTAAGCCAATATTTCATACCATCTTTTTCTTCTCTCATTTTTTAATACTGTGATTACTTATACTACTATAACTAACCATTTAAAAGTTGCTAGTCATAACTCTAAAGATATCACTTATATTTTTAAATTGATTATTTAGAGTCTTAAAGTGATCATTTATAATCTAAAAGTAATGATTTATAATATCAAACAAATCTATCTCTAACATTTTCAAAGTATTAATTTATATTCTTAAATTTTATGACTTACATTGTAAAATTAAATATCTACGATTTATAAGTACTCATTTTTAGGTTGTATGCGATAATCTTAAAATAATTACGTATAGCCTAAGTGATGACTTAATATCTTAAACTGAGGACTTGTATTGTTAAATTGATTGTCTACTACTTATAAGTACTCATTTTAAGGTTATATGTACCTTAAAGTGATTACTTATAGCCCTAAGGTAATGATTTATCATCTTAAAGTAATAACTTACATTGTTAAATTGATTACCTACTGTTTATAAGTTCTCAATTTAAAGTTGCATGTGATAGATCACCTAAAAGTGACTACTTATAACTTTAAAGGGATGAGTTATCACTAACTCTAAAGTGATGACTTATATTGTTAAAAGTGATTTTCTATTGCTTATAACTATTCATTTTAGGGTTTTATGTGACGACCTTAATGTGATTACTTATAGCCTTCAAGTGATGATTTATCACCTTAAAGTGATGACTTACATTGTTAAATTAATTACCTACAGCTTATATATACTGGTTTTAAGGTTGTATGTGATAACCTTAAAATGATTACTTATAACTAAAGTAACTGACTTACCTTAAAAAAAAGGCTAAATTAAACACCCAAATCACAATGAAAACCTTTTATGTCAAACAAAAAAGCTACCAGATTGTAACACTAATTTTAATAAGAAATTAAGGGTAAAGATGCAAGATTCCATTTGATTTATAATAAAATTTGATAATTCTAAAGAAAAAAAAAACAAATTGAAAGAAATATTCTTCAAACAACTATCAAAAATGCTACATTTCATAAAACTAAATTTAATCATCAAAAAAATACAAAATGTTCTTAATTTCATAAAGCAAGCAAAAACAAAAATACAACCAAAAAAAATATGAAAACCAATCATTAAATGACAACTGCTACATCATCTTCTCGAACTTCTGCTTTTCCAGACCCCAAATTTGATCTTTCTAGAGAGATTAGAATTGTCGATTATAACACTCACCATTGACATAATTTTCATCAGCCATTTTTTAAATTACTCTTATGTTCTGTAAAAAAAATTGACTTTGTTTGGGTTTTTAGTTTGATTGATGATTTAATCAGATAGCTTCAAAAGATGGCTTAATAAAGAAAAAGAAAATGGACAATCTCAAGTCATATAAGTCAATAACAAGACATTAAGGGAGATCAGGAAGAAGAGTGGAAGGAGGAGGTTTCATGAAGAAGTTAGAATTGAAGCACATGTACAGTTTCCTCGCATTGATATAAACTACTTTTTGCTTTTTTACATTTTTTTAAGATGATTGTTAAAAAGTATTTAATGAAAAAAATTTTGTTCAAAAAGTGCCAAATAAAAAAGTTTTGCCAAAAAATATGTAGTAAAATTTTTTTTTTTCCAAATAGTACCAAGTAATGTTTTCCTTTAGTTTCTTCCTTATCTTCAATTTCTTTTTTAATTTAATTTCGATTTTGAGGAAAAAGTAGAGGAAGAAGACAATGATAAAATTGAATTGGAAAAAAATTAAAAATGAGAAAGAAGAATTTTCGATTTTGACCAGTCAACCGTTATATTTGACAATCAACTGAAGGAATACGTTAATTGGTACTCTTTGGAAAATGAAAAATTTTATTAGGTAGTTTTTGACAAAACTTTTTTTATCAAGTACATTTTAGGAAAAAAATTTTATTGAGTACTTTTTGACACTTTTCCTTTTTTAAAACAAATATAAACTACTTTTTTATTTTTCTTACAATTTAAATTGGGCCAGTCCATCTATTTTAAGGCCGTCTCATGGTGAGACGGTCTTAATTAAGAATTTGTTATTAGTAAATTAGATTGGGCTTTGGCTTGGGTAGTTTAGGTTTATAACTAATTAATCAGATTACAACTCATAATTCTATAGGGTATTATAAAAAACGGGTCCAAAGATCCACGGGTCTGGGTATTTTTTGAGACCCAGATCCAAATCTAGCATTTTAAAACGAATCCAGATCTGACGGGTCTAAAATTTTAGAACCTAGATTTGTGAAAACAGATGCGGAACCACGAATTCGAGCCGGATCCAGAATTCATTGTCATCTCTAGTTTCAGCACATATTGAAGCCCCTTTTCTCATGTCATCAAAAAAGATTCTAGAAACTTAATTGAACATGGAAAATTAGCACAAAAAATTTTCTACCTTAAGTTTCTGTCTTTTTGGGAGGAAGACAATGTGGATACCACTGACTCAAACTATTAATTAAAAACCTAAATACTAATAATATTATACACAAGACAAATGTCCTTATTAAACCAACACTAAAACAAGAATAAACCCTAAAAGGGCAAAACCCTTAAAACTTCACAACAAAAAATTTAATCGAACTAAATACGAGCATAATCAAAATACCTAAAATTGAAACTTCTGAAAAATCAAAAACTAGGGAAAGATTATTTGAATATGAGTATGACGACAAACATAATTTGAAAAATCAAACAAAACATTTAGTTATACTCTTAGTATTCAAAGGCGCAAGGTGAACCGAGGTGCAAATTGCCTTTTTTCCCGACGAGCGGACGCAAGGTGAAGAAACGAGCTTTTTATGCCAGGCACAAAATTTCACTAAATAGCTCAAAATTCAATTTAAAAAACATACTTCATTTAAAAATTAAAAAAAATAAAATTCATATTATAATAACATATAAGTAAGATATATATATATAAAGTCATACGATTACCGGATAAGTCGACAATATAGTCTTGAGTTAATAAACGAAATAAAACCTAAAACAAAAGATTAAAGTAAAGAAAGCAAACAATAGTTCTTATGGTTGAAATTTTTAATGACACACATAAACAAAATAACAAACATTAAAAATCTAAATCAAAATCATCTTCCTAAAAGCATTTTCACCATCTTCAAAATTATTAAAGAAAAAAAAACATATTAGTCATTAGAATCACATATAAAAGAGATAAAAGAAAAAGAAGAAATTAAAAGCACAGAAAACATGGAACATGTTAGTCATTTGAAACAAAATAAAATAACACAAGCACAAAAACAAAAGCATAAAAAAAATCGATTAAGTGCGAATTGCAGAACTAAAAAAAGAAATTCATCAACCATAAAAGAAAAGGAGAAATACAAGGACAAAAGGAGGTCGAAATAAAAGCATACAAAGAAATAAGATGAGAAGACTAAAGAGAAGAGAACACAGAGAAGAGGCGAGCACAACAAAAAGAAAAGAGAAGAGAAGAAGAAGAAGAAGAAGAAGAAGAAGAGGATTGACCGAAGGTCAACGGCGGCGCCTGGACTTTTTGACGGTAACGCCCCGACTTTCTGATGGGCGCCCGGGCTTGCTGACGGTGATAGGGTCTAGGCAGATCCTACTGTGGTTGTCCTAGCTTAGGACATTTACTTCAATGTGTTCTTGGAATTGAGAGGGAAGGATATAAGAGAAGAGAGGAAGAAGGGAAAGTATTATTCATTAATTGCCAAATAACAACAATTATAAGCCTATTTATAAAGGCATTACAATAGAATCTAACTAACAAAACAAAATAGCTAAATAACTAACTTTCCCGCCAAAATAGGAAAACCACTATTTGGATTTGAAAAGAAGGAAAAGCCTTTATGAACTCATCTGCATCCATCCAAGAGGCATCTTCCAAGGGACTATGAGCCTAGTACACCAAATACTGAGTTTTTGCCCTGTTGTCCTGTTTGGTGATCCTTTTATGCACAATCTGAGTTGGTGTTCTCTCATGAGATTCCCCTCGGGTCCATCCTTGCAACCACTCAAGAATGTGAAAGGCATGAGGGAGTTTTCCATAAAACCGTTTTAATTAAGAGACATGAAAAACATTGTGAATCTAGGCAGTGCTTGGAAGTTGCAGTTTATAAGCCACTTTGCCAATTGGTGCAAGGACTTTGAATGGGCCAAAGTACTTCATGTTGAGCTTTTGATTTGGCTTTCTGTACACAGTGGATTGCCTATAGGGTTGGAGCTTCAACCAAACCCACCCCCCTTCAACAAAAACTTTATATGTTCTATGTTTGTTAGCCTAGGATTTCATCCTAGCTTGAGCCTTATTCAGATTTTCTTACTACACTCTTAAATGGTGATCTAGTGATTTTATTAAGCATGCATGTCTTACAATTATGTACTTGTGGTGGACAATTAAGTATCAAATCATGCTTTGACACAAAAGAAACTTTTTCAAAATTAACATGTCCTAATCTAATATGCCATGGATAATGTAAATAATCACATGTATTACTAGAAGAAGTTTCAACATTACATACAACATTTTTACATACAATACTTAAATAATTTACATTACAAATAAGCACGTCCTATAAACAAGTTTCCTTTTGAGATAATACATCTATCAGCTTCAAATACTAATTTGTAGCCTAATAATCGATTCAACATAGAACCCGAGACAAGGTTCCTGCTAATTTTGGGAGCATAATAAACATCCCTTTAAACTAAGAGATTTTCAGAAGTAAACAAAAGTTCAACTTGCCCTTTGCCATGGACTTTGATTGAAGAATTGTTCCCTATGTATAGAGATTCTCCATCAACAACCTTATGTAAGGTCTTGAACAAATTTTTGTTGCGCGCCACACACATGTCTCGTAGCCCCTAAATCGATGTAACAAGACTTTGGATCATCCTGCACAGTACTAATGTTAGTATTCATTAAACAAACATCAAAATTAGATAGTTTACTTAATATGGAATAATCACCTCTAGTAGAAAGGTCCCTGCTTGTTGAAGCTTGTCCCTTAGCCTTCTTTTGTTTGTTCTTAAAAATAAAACAATTCTTCTTTAGATGTCCGGGCTTTTCACATTTCCAACACCCGTTGTCAACAGCTTTGGATTTGCTAGAACTCCCCTTGTAAGTCTTCTTGCGCTTCTCACCATGAAAGGATTTTCCCTCTACGATGTTCACCGATCCAATATTGGGGTTGGAATCCTTTTGCCCTTCTTGGGCTCTAATGCTAGACTCAACCACCAAGACTTAAGTCTTCCTTCTTATGTTTGAGTTGGTGTCTAACATCCCGTCTCAATTTGAGAGTTTAGAACTTTTGGATGAGTCGTCGCCTGTCCTACGACAACTCGAAGTTTTCCATTGTTTTGGATTTTGCGTTTTACTTTGAGGTATTTATTTGGACATATAATATATTGTATATTAGTCCCACTACTATACGTAAATATTACGTGTGTATATATATATATATATATATATATATATATATATATATATATATATGTATATATATATATATATATGTATATATATGTATATATATATATATATGTATATATATATATATATATATGTATATATATATATATATGTATATATATATATATATATGTATATATATATATATATATATATATATATATATATATATATATATATATATATATATATATATATATATATATATATATATATATATATATATATTTATTTATTTATTTATATATTTATATTTAAATATATTCTAGGTCTACATACTCTAAATATTTAACAATAAAGGCATGAAAATTATAGGGAAATTCCACGTGGTAGCATCGAACTTTCATGAAACGCCAGTGGTTGCACTTTTGTGAGATTTTTCCACATGGTAGCATCCAGTTTATGCCTTATCTAATTGTATTAGCATTTTCCATTAAATTTTTGTCAATTTCCGTTTAATTCACCATTTTGACGTTTCTACCCTTATTAAGTGTTGGTTTTTGTCTTTATAATTTGCCCTAAACATTTGAGAGTATCGATGAATTAAACGGTGAAATGGTGAATTAAACATTTGGAGCATAAAAATGGTTTAGGGCGAATTAAACGGAGATTGACAAGAATGTAACTGAAAATGCTACGACAGTTAGATAAGGCATAAACTGGATGCTACTATGTGGAAAAATCTTTCGAAAGTGCTACCATTGGCGTTTCATAAAAGTTCGAAGCTACCATATAGAATTTCTCAAAATTATAATGTAATAGTCACAGTACTCGAAAAACTATACAATCATCATATAAGAGATATAACATTTATGTATACCTTCTTTCACATTATTGTTTCATACAACCTTCTACCAAGGGGCTTTCGATTTAATGTAGTTTTCAAATAGCATTGTCTGATGTAGTTGATTGTAAACGCGAGATTGAAATTTTTCCTGAATCTGCAACATATACCCAAGCTTTCAACAAAAAAAAAGGAAAAATTATCTATAATTCCAAATTAAATTGGATATCCGAATTTCGAATATCCGTATTTCGGACCGAAAACGGATAATGATTTTCACTGTCCAAAAAACCGGGTATCCGAATTTCCGGTATTCGGTTTTAAACACCCCTAATTAACATTGAAATAATTAGTAGTAATAAAAACGGGCCGAGTTTGGTCGGTGGACTTTCAAAGCCCGGCCTATTCAAAGCCCATATTAAGTTTGAAGGGCTCGTATCCAATCCAACCTATTGAACACCCCCTAATGGTAAGCAAACGATATGAATAGGCCATGGATCCGAGTGTCAAACGGTGGGGAGAAAGTCTAGGAAGAATTCTCGAGATTGTAGCATAGGGTGTTCGGAAAGTGCATGGATCTTTCTAGAAGCTGTCTCGGTTATATGATGATGCCATTAATAAAACTGGTGCACGAACGTGAAGGATGAAGAATGGTAAAGGCTTTGATGACGATGACAGATGAAGAAGCGACGGAAAAAAGAGTCAGAAATTAGAAAGTGCCCCTAACAATAAATATTAAAAGGTTATTTTTCTAATTTTTTGGATGAGCACGGGACACAGAACTTTCTTGTTCCGTTATAGGGTTGTCTGCCCTACTAATATAAGATTGTGTTAAAAGATTAGTGTTTGACATTTTTAATCATTAAGATGAAATTTACATAATGGTGTTTAATTTGTATGTATATATATATATATATACATATATATATATATATAAAAGTTTCTTTCTTATAAGGTAGGTTGAAAAAAGAGGAGGCCAAGGCAATGAGATTAAATTCAACACCTTATGATGGTGCAGACCATGGTTAGATGTGAAAGATGACAAGTGCAGGATGTTAAGCTCAAGTTTTCACCAGTAGAAGCTCAATTGATTCATCAGTAGCTATAGTTACAATAGTAAGTTGCAAGCTCAACAGCTGTTACACATATGAAGCTGCCATCACGTGCTATATCAGCTCCCTTTTATTAGTTAGTTAGGATTTTAGTTTGTTATAACTAACCCTTGGTCAGATAGTGTAGTTAGTTATTTCATAGCCTTATATATAGGCTTGTATTCTGTTTTCTGATTAATGTATGTTGTTGATTAAGACACACAGTAATAAAATGATCTTTTCTTTAATTCTTTCTTGTTTTTGTTATTTGCTTCAAATTTCAACACCTTAATTGCATAATTTATTTTGATTGCACCTCTAAATTTAAGTCGCCTACACGAAATCATACTTCATATAATATCTCCACTATAATATAGATCTTGTTATCTCATCGAGGATGATGGCAAATAAAAAATGGCTCAAGAAAATCCTTATAAATAGTTGAATCATGATTAGAAAATCTTAAATCGTTACTCCACATGTCCTATTTTACAATTCATTATACATATCTTGGAGTACAATGATATACTTTCAAGGCATATACAACCCATCAAAATGCTTCTTTGGTACTTTATTATACTCCTCTAATAAGTACAATTGTACAAATCATGTGCAAATCCTTATATTTATCTTATACTGCTCCACTTATCGTCGCATCAATTGAATATCTTGCATAGAAGATAGTCGTAGAATAAAACTAAACTAGTTTTGGAAACTGCACGTTCATCTTCTCATGTGGTATATCACTATCACCTTCTCTCATACCTTCATGTTTTGATCATAATTTTAATTTCACATTATTTATAACTGTTCTTGTATTTTTTTGGAACATTAATTATGAATTTAATCTCCTAATTTAGAGTAATCAAGGATTAATGCTGGTGATGTGGAAATCTGTCTTTGATATCTTGCCAAATTATACTATAAAATCACTTCTGAAAATGCTTGCTCCTGTAAGAAACAACAAGGGATTAGCAGGGCCCGAAATGTTTTTCCGAGGACTCACTCCGACGCCCAAGTCAGTATTTGATCAACACAATTTGCCTAATAGGTCCTTCTAAAAGCATAGTGGCTACAAGGTAAATTACTATTTAGGGCTTATTTTGACGTAAGGTCTTTATGAAAAGATGATTAATAAGAATGTTCTTTAAATCTCACAAATTGTATTTTGAAGATCAATGTGAGTACTTAGAAAGTAATTGTAATAAATTCTCTTGTATTAGAGTTATCTTTCAATGCTCTTCTAAAAATTAACGCGGGTCCTTGAAATTCAATTGTAATAATCCTTTGTAATGAATTACCTAGCGTTCTTTGTATTTCTTTAAACAGTAGAAAATTCATTCTCTCATTTATGTGTCCCTTGTGGAGTATTTATAGTCTATCATTGTGTGCATAGAATATCCCCTCTGATTTCATCAATTCCCAAAATTCCATTGCATGCTCATGTCGTTCTCTTTTGACGTGTCATCCTTTTCTCTCTATTCTTAGTGACTTTTCTCCTATTTTAGGTGGCGTCTCTCACTTCGTTTCTCAACACGTGTCACACTACTTTGTATTAATTCAAACGTAGAAATTTTTCCTCATAACCTTATGTGAACATTCCATGCACTATCTTCCTTGATATTTGTCTACGTTCTCCTCAATCTTTCCAGATTCTTCCCTCTAGAGCTTTTAGATTTTCACCTAATCTTGCATTTTCTCCCAAATTGAATTTGATTTACTCTTTCCTCTGTCAAAATTACTTATAACTAATATTTTACACACACAATAACAATCTTGCGCATCTTTTTTGTATGTATATAGTTAGTGATTGTTTATCTTCTAGAACAATAACATTTTATTTGTGTTCACATCGTAAGATTGCTAAATCAAGTCAATTTAATTGACCCTATACATTTTCAAGTCTTAATCTAAAATTATTACTAAAATAAAACACCGATAACATTATCACTTTTTAAAATTGCTTACGTGTCACAACCTCAAGAAAAAGTTTCCCTCTAAAACTCAATGACGATGTCATTGTTATTATGACTAATATTTATTCCTTTAACTTTACTACTTACTGATTATGACTACAATATTAATTATATAACTAAATTTTTTTAGGTCATATTATTTAATATATTAGAAAATTATGTATTTTTTTATCAATTATTTATAAAATCTTTTTGAATTTTATTTATTAAATGA
This sequence comes from Amaranthus tricolor, assembly GCF_026212465.1. Taxonomy (NCBI): domain Eukaryota; kingdom Viridiplantae; phylum Streptophyta; class Magnoliopsida; order Caryophyllales; family Amaranthaceae; genus Amaranthus; species Amaranthus tricolor. The sequence continues at coordinate 6,429,732 of NC_080048.1, read as the reverse complement.
TTATATAAAATCTTAGTTTATACAAATATGTCAGAGAATTTAATAAAATCGTACATCGCACGGGCACTATCTAGTAATAATACTATTAAGATTCAAGATCCACAACTTTTTTTTTCTTTTTTTTATAAAAAAAAATCCACAACCTTTTTTTACTTTTTTTTCCCATATATTGTATTTGTTCATCTCATACATAGGTTACTATTTTTTGTCACACATTCCATTAAGATGTCTCATGTCTATCGTCTTGATAACTATTAACTCTGTAAATACTCTTATGTAATGTTTATGCATGACATACTTCACCCTTTAAAATTTAAAATATTTCCAATCGGTTTTTATTTTGTAGCCATCATACAAATTAAGGGGTTATGGTATGGGAATATAAAATGTAATAGAAAGAAAAATGAAAAAGAGGAGTAAGGGTAAGAGTATGGGTTGTAGTTATATGTTGTTTGGTATGAAAATATAAGGGATACACTTAATTGATCATAGAAAGAGAATTTGTTACTTGACATAAATAGATGGTAACAAAGTAAGGGTATCCATTACCCTCGAGAAAAGAATTGGGTTAACCTAATATCATACCAAACAAATATATGGAGTAATGGTAATTAAATTCCTTACTTAGTATTAAAAAGCTTATACCAAACACCCCAAAAATATTTATCCGCTTCTTTCGAGTCCAACTTGGTTTATAACTTTCCTACATCCTTTATTTTTCTTCATGTAACATGTATTTCGTCTTCGTTTTAATATTGTTTTTTGCAATGTTCACCTCACTACTACATTTCTTTAATACAAACAATATTCCTCTCTTATTTTTACTGCTGATATTTAATTTCTCATTCCTCTACATTGTATCCTTTTATATTAGTGTAACACTTTTTAGTTCTCCTAAAATGTCTTTAGCCAAACGAGTGTACAATTTTAAATTTTTTGTGCACCCCGCAAGTCACAACCATTTTTTAAGCAAAAATTTTACAGATGGGGCATGTCATTTTAAGTGGCCACCTCACAACCTTAAATTCTTAACACTACACCGCATTTATTTCATTTTAAGTTTATCTTACTAACTTTGTATTCATTTTCTTTTTTAAAAGTAAATTTATTTCCTTTTTTTAATTTTATTCAAAATTTTTTTTTTTTCAATTCATCTCCCATCCTCTACTCATCTCAATTATAAATATATAAATTAATATTTAATTAAATTAATATTAAAATTAAATAAAGGGGTACGGTGAAGTTTGATAGGGGGAGCTAGGCATGGCCACGGGGCGGGTTACCCGGAACCGAACCGGTCCCGAACCGCTTGGAACCGGAACCGGAACCGGAACCGTTTGCGACAGGTTCCGAACCGCCCCGAACCGCGAAACCGTGAAACCGCCGGAAAAAAGTCGCCGGAACCGTGAAACCGCCGGAAAAAACCGTCGTGAACCGGGCCAAAACACCCGCGGGTTGGAACCGGATCCGGTCCGGGAGAACCGGTCCAACGGTTCCATGGAACCGGTTCTGGAACCGGAACCGGGACCGGTCCGGTTGAACCGGCTCAACGGTTCCATGGAACCGGGACCGGTCCGGTTGAACCGGCCCACCGGTTCCATGGAACCGTTGAGCCAAACTAGCCGTTAGAGAGCCGTTGGAATCCATCCTATAAATACTCATCACTTTCAATCATTTTCATTCACAACTCATCTCTTCTCCTACTCTCTCTACTTAATTCTTTAATTACGCAATTATTCTCTTAATTACATAATTAGTCTTCTAATTATTTTTTAATTTAGTTAGTTACATAATTAATCATTTATTTATTTCTTAATTCTATATTTCTATTTTTACTTCTATACTATCAATCATGTCTTCATTTTTGAAAAAAGCCACAAAAAAAGTTACTAAAGTGGCAAAATCATTAGGAGGTTCCAGTTCCTCCAAAAGAAAGGCCACTTCTACTCCGTCGGTATCAACAACACCCTCCATTAGTAATTATAATTATGAACCTAATTATCCGGAAGGGTACGACCCGGAGTTACATCAATATGCAGAAGAAGTGGAAAAAGATATACAAATTGAAGAAGAAGAAGAACAAGAAGAAGAACCAACGACCCCAATTGGGGTACATATATCTCGACAGTCATCAACAAGATCAGATGAAGAACAAGGAGAACAACAACAACAAAGACAAGCTCGTGGTAAACGAGTCAATTTCCAAACTATCGGTTAGTTTTATAATTTTATTCTTCAAATTAATTAAACTTTAAATTATTTATTTATTTAATTATAGTTTTATAATTTTAAATTATTTATTTAGATGAAGATGAACCAGTAAGACAACCTTTTCCGGCAATGCCACCTTCTAGTGGTAGAGCTGTTTCACATGTGTGGTCGTATTTCACAAAAGAACCAACTGAGAATCCAGATATGTTCCTATGCACTTGTCAAATTTGTGAAAGTCAAGGAGTAAAGCCCTTAGTTTCATACAATTTCGCCAGAGGTAAATACTTTTTAAGTTTTTTATACATACATAATACATTCATACATTATATATTCATATTTTATAAACATTTATTTATTGTGTTTTGTGAATACGTGTTAGGTGGTGGAACGGGATCTTTTAACAAACATTTGGCAAAGAAGCATGGAATCACAAAAGAAACTCATGCATCAAGCGGCAGCGGGACCACAAGTGGAAGCCGACAGACACAATGGGACATTCCCAACACAGGTATGCCTTTTAGATATAATCGTAATGACATGATTGATGAATTTTCTAGGTATGTAATTTGCGATGAATTGCCTTTTAACCACGGTGAAAGTAGGGCATATGAGCGTCTCACTAGACAACAATTGCAACCACAATTTAGAGCAATCCCTAGGAACACTCTTAAAAGACGAACAATTAAATTATACGAATCAATGCGCTATGACCTAGTTGAAATGTTTAAATCGTTTAATGGTAGGGTTAGCATAACAACTGACATATGGTCTGCTCCCCCACATTTAGAATCTTATATGTGTGTAACAGCACACTGGATAGATCGAAATTGGATTATTCAAAAAAGAATAATTGCTTTTGAGACTATGCCAGAAAGACACACCGGCGAAAACATAAAATATAGATTAATAGAGATATGTAGGGAATGGAACTTATTAGATAAAATATTTTGTTGTTCAACAGATAATGCAACCGCAAACATAAAATGTATAGAACTTTTATTTAACGAACCCGCCTTTAGTTTAATCCTTGGGGGTAGCTTATTACACATACGTTGTTGTGCGCACATAGTTAACTTATCTTGTCAAGTAGGTGTAAAACAATTAAGTGAATTATTAGAACCAATTAGGGATATAGTAAAATGGCTTAGGATCGGAAAGATTAAAAGAAGATATAAACAATTATGTGACCAATACCAACTTAAAAAAGTGTATTGGTCATTAGATACTCCTACACGTTGGGGGTCAACGAACGATTTATTAAGAAAGGCGATTGCTTATCGCCCAGTAATAACACAACTATATAGTGAGTGTACAGATAGTTTCATAGCTGATGAAACTTGGGAATTAGCAATAGGTGTACATAACATATTAGAAGCGTATGACCACGCGACTAAGATTTTTTCTTATGTTTATGAACCGAACGTTCACTTAGTAATAAGTGAATGTATTACTATTTTTTATCACCTGCTTAAACATACACAAGAAGATACTAACCCACAATTAAGGCCGATTCTTGCTGAAATGATGGAAAAATGGAAATCATATTTTACCGATTTTCCTTACATTTATGGAATCGCAACCATTTTGGACCCACGTTTTAAAACCGAGGTCCTAACCAAAGTAATAGGATTTTATTATCAAGCGTTAGATCGCCCGTCTTCCGATGTAGCTTATTATGTCGGAACATGTAAAAAATATTTAGCTGAACTGTATGAATTTTACGCTAGTGTATATAACCCGAAACGCGATATGTCTAGGCGTGCTAGCGTTTCGGCTCGTCCCTCTTTCTATAATTCAGTAATTGCTAACATAATGACGCAAGATGATAGTTTTGTAGGATCTTCTTCTTCCTCGACCACATTTTTAGAACTAGATAGTTATCTAAAACACCACTTTGAAATAGACCCAAGTGTCTATAATATTTTGGAGTGGTGGAAAGAAAAATCTTTTAAATTTCCCATTTTATCGAGAATTGCAAAGGATATCCTTGCAATTCCCGCGTCCACTATTGCGTCGGAGTCTGCTTTTAGTGCAGGTAGAAGAGTTCTGGATGAAAAGCGATCTCGTCTTGCTCCACATAGTATTCAAATATGTGTTTGCAAGAAAGATTGGGACCAAGCGGAGATACGAACACAAGGACTAAGGAACGATGATGATCAAGACGACGATGATGATCCATGGATGATGATGGATACAACTTCATCATCGTCAGGAGGAGAGTCAGCGGAAGCATCTAATCAATATCAACCACATGATGATGACGAAGACGAATAGGATCAATCCGACAGGCGACAAGCGACAACGATGAATCAACACTCAACAACTATAAATAAAAGGTATGACAAAGAACTACGTGGGCTTTGATTCCTTCGGGATACGTAGGCAGCTTAGTATTCATTTGGGTACTAGGTTCAAGTCCATTTTCTCCCTCTTTTTTTATTAATCATCTTTATCGACATTATCATTGATTCGTTTCTTATTAATTAATTTTTTTCCATTCATTTTAGTAAATATTTCAATAACGATGACAACTTGACATGCAATGAATTTCGCTAATAATCAAGTAATCATCAAAGGTACGTCCGCGATATTATAGTATTTTTTTATTATACAAAAATTTAAAGAAAAAATTAAAATGGAACCGATGGTCCGACCCGCCCGTCCCGTGAGTTGGAACCGCCGGAACCGCCTCATGAACCGCTAAGGAACCGTTTGGAACCGCCCGGAACCGGAACCGGAACCGTTCGCGACAGGTTCCAAATGGAACCGGATGGAACCGGAACGGAACCGGACCAACCCGGACCGTGGCCATGCCTAGGGGGAGCATATTAGAGGAGGATATTAACAAGGAAGCCTCCAAAGTCAGAAAGATATCAATCAGTAGACTGCAAAAATAATTGTTGTGCATAAACTGATTTAAACTACAGTGCAAAAAGTGGATTTTTTCAGCTACTTAATAGTTCTAGAATCTTTGTTACTGCAATCACTTAAACACGTAGTGGTTTAGGAGACGTCTTTTATCGAGCTATTTAACTCAAATATGAGGCATGTCTCACAGTAAGATTGTCCTATATAAGAGTTTGTGTCACTAAAACCGTTGCCCAATGAGATATTTGGGGTACTAAATTACAACTGGTCTTGGATGCGACCGTCTTAGTATGAGACGGATAGCCCAATCAATCCAAAAATAGTTGTCCTCAATATGCGCTCTTTACTTGATCTATTTGAATTGATCATTTTTTTTAGATCAAAATTGAAATGTTTATAACAAAGCAGTCATGCACTCTTGATCATTTCCAAGAGCATTCATCAAATTTTTGGTAAAACATAACTCGAGATCGACACTTCCTCCGCCTTCACATTAAGGGCAAGCAAACACTATACCTATAACTTCATTTCTAAGTTCAGTATGAACTACTGTCGAGGAAACACTATTATTGATCAATGATTAAAGAGTACAAATACTCTTATGTTCCATTAAAACATTCGTATATTCCATTAGAACCATCATGTTGCATTGAATAAGACTACTTGTATTGGGCAATGTTTTAATACTATTATTGATAGTGTATTGACCATTAATTTGTTGTTTCATCATCTATAAAATGATAGAATAATACCATTATATTAATTCCATTATGAAATTGTGAAAATAGATTCATGTTTTGGTACAAATTGATCAGTTTTACATCAAAACTGATCACTTATAGGTCAAAATTGAAAATTTTTATTTTAATTGATCTTTTTGAGGTTTACATTAAGTTAAAATTAATACTTTTAAGGTCAAAATTGAAAAATGCCCAAAAAATAAAAAACAAGAGAAAGCTTGCGTTACATGTGCGAATTGCGCCGGTTCAAATTAACGATCTAAGCCAAGCTTTTGTGACTAAATTATGGGATCCTAAAATATAGGACTGTTCCACCATTGGCCTTTGACACTATTTAGTTTTGGAGCCCGACCCATCGTGCACATATCACATGTTTAAAGTCCGTATCCAGTCCAGTCTATTTTTGTAAATGTCCGACCAGGCGCATATCCAGCCCATTAACACTTCTCCCTATCTTATTTTATTTTCTTGCACAAATTCTTGTGAGAAACGGTCTTTTTGAGAGATCATTTCTAATTGAGCTGGTCGAAAAAGGAACATATAGAGTAAGTTTCTCGGTAGGCATTAAGAGTATTGAAATTAGACATTTACAATATTGTAAGTAATAAAGTACTTACTTGGTGGCGTTAAGTATATTGTAAGTAGACATTAAAGATATTGTAAGTAGGCATTACAGAAATGCTAAGTAGGCTAGTAGGCAAAGATTCTCGGTAGACATTAAGAATATTGTAAGTAGACATTTTAAGTATTTTTTGTGTGGGCATTAAGTATATTGTAAGTAGTATCAATAATATAAAGGTAGGCACTAAGAATACAGTAAATGGGCATTAAAGTTAATTGAGTTGGGCCTAGAGCTGTTTAAATGTGACCCAACCTGAAAATCCAAACTGAAACCGAAAGCTAACCGACCTGAAAATATGTTTCTTTTATAGGTTTATCGAACCCACATTATTCGAACCGAAGTTGCGCCTGAACCGATTTACGACCGAAAATCGTAAAATCGAACCCGAACTGCAACCGATTTTTATAATCGACATATAACCGTTAACCGAGATTACCCAAACATAATAGTGACTGACTCGAGTCATACTCAACCCGAATCATGCCCGAACTTGATCCGGCTAATACCGACTTAACCCGAACGAATTTTTAATCGAAATGCTGTAAACCTGAACCAATTTTTAACATAGAGGTATGATCAACTCATATTCAATCATCTTATTAGTTAATCTAATAAAGTAATAGAAATTTTAATAAATTAAATTTTATACATACATGGTTTCATATATATAGAGTTAATGATCAATGGTCAATGTTTATTTAACTATTTGTAATCAAATTAGATAAAAAATGATTAAACTTTAATTTTAATTTACAGTCAAACAAGTAAAAACTAACAAAGTAATAATCACTAACTGATTTGCATTTTAACTTTTTTGCCTTAACTAAGGGGAATCTTATCATCAATTAAAAAATGTCTAACAACTTAATCTAATATTGACTCGATCTATAGTAATTAGTAATTCGTAATCGAATTCTACAGTAAAATAATTACCGAACCCGATCTGTATCCAGTAAAACCGAACCAATTATTAACCGATGACAGTCCGAGATCGATTGACTACCCAACACGAACTTCAACCGACACCGAATCGATGCTAACCCGATAACTCAAATAACTGATCTTCAACCAAACCGTAACTAATCGACCTGACCCGAGTGTGACCCACCGTAACACGCATCCGAAAAATAACCGATTCGAAATACAACTGAACCGAATGACACCCGTCTAAAACCGACCCGATCACCCGAATGAACACCTCTAGTTGTGCATGAGAGATGGCTGATTTTCTTGGTCGGTAAGTCACGTTATACGTTTCCTACCTTTTTGTTTTCAAAATCCCAATATAGGAGTATTTTCTTCGAGAGTTGCCATCTCCTCCGCTTTTCCAGACTACGCTTCCCCTATAAAAAAGCCCTGTGTACTTATCTTCTGTCAATTCAAATCTCCCATACATGAACAAAATTCAAAATTCTCTCCTCTCAAAAACCTTTCTGAATCTGCAATTTCTTTAAGGGTGTTGCTAAACTTCGCCACCCTTTTTATTTTTTCGCCACCCCCTTCAAATGAAATTACGAATTTGCCCCTGATTTTTTAAAAATTACAATTTTGCCACTCATTTTAAATTTTTTATTTATAATAATAATAATAATAATAATAATAATAATAATAAAAACAATAATAAAATTAAATAATAATAATTATTATTCAAAAAAAAAAAAAAAAATTGAGTAGCCCAAAATTGGGCGACTCAATTTTTTTTTTCTTTTTTGGAAAATAATAATAATAATAATAGTATTAATAATATTAATACTAATAATAATAATTTATAGATTAATGTGGTTTATTAGTTGAGTTGGTTAGAGCGTTGTACTATTAATGTGAAGGTCACAGGTTCGAGACCTGCATAAGCCATTATTTAATAATTATTAATTTTTTTATCATATTTATAACAAAAAATTAATAATTATCAAATAATGGCTTGTTCAAGTCTCGAACCTGTGACCTTCACGTTATTAGTACAACGCTCTAACCAACTAAGCTAATAGACCACATTAATTTATAAATTATTATTATTATTATTATTATTATTATTATTATTACTATTATTATTATTTTCCAAAAAAAAAAAAAAAAAAAAAAATTGAGTCGCCCAAAATTGGGCGACTGGACCATGGTTCAGTCGCCCAATTTTGGGCGACTCGACCATGGTCCAGTCGCCCAGATCTGGGCGACTCGACCATGGTTCAGTCGCTCAATTTTGGGCGACTCAACTTTTTTTTTTTTTTTTTTTGAATAATAATTATTATTATTTAATTTTATTATTGTTGTGATTATTATTATTATTATTATTATTATTATTATTAATTTTATTTATTATTATTATTTAATTTTATTATTGTTGTTATTATTATTATTATTATTATAAATAAGAAATTTATAAGGAGTGGCATTTTTGTAATTTTTTAAACTACAGGGGTAAATACGTAATTTTAGGGGGGAGGGGGTGGCGAAAAAATGAAAAGGGGTGGCGAACTTTAAGGATTGGGTTTCTTTAATACTCTCACAATATTATCTTCAACAACGATGTTTATTTTCAGCCTTCTGGATCCGATGTGCGCTGAATTGTTATACGGTAAGAAACTCGTCAATTTCTCTCCTCTCAAAAACCCTTCTTCATCATCATCAAACACTTCTTGCAGTGTTATTAGCAACTCCGTTGATGAATTGAAGAAAGATAATAGCAATGTTGATGTTTTACCAATTACCTGTGAAGAAACTAAGAAAACTTTCGCAGAGTAAGATGCCGATGATGGTAAAGGATCCTCGATTTGCGATGGGATTCGATGGTGTTCATTTTTGTCGAGACTATTGTTCCTTATTGATTTTCAACTTTAAATGATTTTATCTAATTAGTTTGACAATTATTTCCGAAGAAAACACTAATTTGATTTTTTTTTTTGAGTGAAAAACCCTAATTTGATTTTGGTCTATATGGTTTTTGTTTATTTAATTATCTTGAACTTGATTTTGGCACTACTTTACTAACTCCCTCCAGACCTCGACCCTTTCAATTTAGTTGAGAAATAAGAACCAAATATATTTATAGGTTGTTTGATTGAAGTAAATTTTATTGGAATTTCTAATTTTTATGAATTGTTTTTTAGTTAATTTTTGATAGACCTTATTTAATGAAGGGAAATTTTATGTGGTAGCTCTGATCTATTAGATTTTTCACTTGGTAATCAAAGCTTTGCGATAACTATTAATCCTGAAGTTTACTAAATTTTTTTTCCGTGACTTATTTACACAGAAAATGTCTGAAACGTTAATTACAAAGCTTAAACCTAGTTGCATGCCTATTTATTCGTTTTACCAGATCAAATTTTCATAAATTTCCCCCAAAACATAAACCTTAACTCTACCATATTTCCTCCAAATCTCATTTTTCCGCCCAAATTTAAAGTTTTTGTCAATTCTCTTCTACTAGCAAATTATGAAAAATGATAAAATTTGATCTAATAAAATGAATAAATAGGCATATATCAAGATTTAAGTTTTGTAATTAACGTTTTCAAACGTTGTCCGTGTAAAAAGGTCACGGAGAAAGGATTTAATAAACTTCAAGGTTACCGCGTGGATTTTTAAAAAATTTTGGTTACCATGTGGATAACCCAATGCCTTAGGAGTACGACGTGGAATTTTAATACAAATTCTCTTGAAAATTCAAATTTTTAGCAATTGTAATTTTTTATGATTAACCAAATAAAATACATATTCAAAGAAATTGAAGTAGCAATCTCATAGGACGGGAATAACGTTCAAATTATTTGCAATTTATTTTTTTGAAAATTGAGAAAATTATTTGTAAGTTATTAACTTTTAAGTGGACTTGCTCATAAAGCAAATAAAATGAACGTAATTGTTTATCAAAAAGGAAAATGATTGAATATTCGTATAACCATTTTCTTTAAAAACTCATAATTGACAACCATATTATTATCATATCATAATTATCCTCATTCATCAACACCGTCCAGGCGTATACCATATTCCATAAAAACAGTTCTTTATAGGAGTGTTTTGATTGTTTTTTTTGGTTATACTAATTATGTATACACAAATTGGTTAGGATTTAAGACTGCTTTATTCAATTTTTTTGTCTTGATTTAGATTTTGACTATTTATGTGTAAAGTACTTGTTTCGGTGAGGAGACGGGGAAGTGGGATACACTTGAAATACCTGGAGATAAGTAGAAGTGTGATCAAGAGAAGCGACTTATGAGAGGAAGCGACCCGAATTCCTGCAACACAACACGTTAGCCTTGTCCGGGGGGTGATCTCCCGGAAAACCCCTCCGACGCTCAAGTCAGAACGTAAATCGGAAATTAATGAATGACAGATTGTAGAATGAATGGAAGAAGGAAGGTCGGGATTGGGATTGCTAGTGCTAGTGCTAGTGGTTGGGAAGGCTAAGGAAGTAGTGTAAGCAAGGATACTAGGAAAGCTGTTTCAGATGTCCTCTCCCCTCTGATGGTTGTCCCTATTTATAATGTTTGAAGGAGGAAGTTACTTCAGAGAGGGAAGGTGGAAGATCATGGGAGTAATGGGCAGCAGCTGGTGGTTATGAAGGAAAGTGGAAGATAGTGGGCAGTTATCTACCTTGGAAGAAGGATTATCAAAGAATGTGGGTGAGTGGGAAGTTGAGTCAAACAGGTGGTTTATTATTCTGGAAGGAAATTAGGGCATCTGGAAGGGAGTAGCTCATGGGCCATCCAAGGAGGATGGGACATTCAACAAAAAGCCCATTGACCGAAAGTCAAGGTCAACGGAAAAGGTCAAAGGGTATTTTGGTAATATGATACTAATTATTAAATAAATAAATTAATTAAAAAACAGTACCATGACATTTAGCCCCACGCATGAAGGGTGATGTAAGGGGAGAGCCACAACGACTAGAAACATCCTCCTTTATGCGGAAAAAACAGGTGCCCATTGGAGCTTGATTTAATGATCGTAGAGAACATTCAAAAGCCCCATGAGGTAAAACATATACCCGACCTGGCGAATCTCCTCATGGATCTTGAAAATTGAGCTTGCAAGCTTTGAATCGACAGTCCTTGTGCTGAATTCCGAGTTGTAATGAAAAAGATACGACCTTTTTAAGCTTATTAGGTGAGAGCGTATTGAATCTGGGTCAAACAGGCATATGAAGCCGCGGCTTGAAGTACGCCGCGGAGTAGCCCCAGACGTGTTATAATACAACAGCGAAATAGTGAATGTGGGATCTTGATTCCGCGACATCATATCTCGGCCCTTGCTTCACTGATATCGTAGAAATCAGGTTTTCAACAAAACACCCAAGGAGGGTCCGACTTATCGACTGTGCGGATTAAATCAACTGTCTGTTTTGAATTGATGCCGTGTAACGCCGAGGGTATTTATGATAAGATTCCTTAGTGAGGACGCGGCATAGCGTTCTCCTCAAGATATTTCTACACCTATGGTTGAACTATGCCGCAAATTAATAGTTTGCGTCTTCATTCGCAAGTTCAGCACGAGAATCCCTCTTCAACACTTGGAATATTTTGAGAAAGAGAAGGACCACCTGGGGGTCCGACTTATCGACCATACGGATTTCTTTGATATTTGTGAAAAAATGTTCAGTATTCCGTCAAAGCAGCCCCCTTTATTCTAGCATGATACGGAATGAGCCCCATAACTCGCATCTTCAATCCCACGGTCATACATGAGAGTTTCTATACTTAGAATTTTTCACCTGGACTAGGGTCATTTGGGGGTCCGACTTATCGACCACACGGATTTCCTTCGCCCTTGAGATATTTTCATATTTCCTTCCATCACATTTCACCCGCCGTGTCCATAAGTCGGACGGTTGAATGGGTAATCTCTATACTTAAAATGATTTTCCTTTCTGGAGGTTCAGTTTAGGGTCCGACTTATCGACTCTCCGGACATATTCGAGTGCTAAAGGTCTTGAATAATTATCTGCTCCACCCCTCCCTGGGGGTCTGACTTGTCGACCCACCGGTTGGATGGCTTTGACACTCAAACAAATTTATGACGTTCCTCTCTAATTGGGGGTCCGACTTTTCGACCTTCCAGCTTTCCTCCGGAATTCCACCCTTTCGTTCGAGTGCTCAAGTCCCAAGTGAAGCATTTATTGCTGCTATAAATAGGGTAGTTGGAATAGTTCCATTTCACCTAATCTTCATTAACTCCCTCAAATCTTCAAATTGCAAGAAAGAAAGTAGAGAGAAACGCTCGGACTATTTTCATCCCTCCTTCAAACTTCTGACAAATCCTTCGAAGATCTTCAAGGTTTCTGACAGATCTTCATCAAGTTTCTGACAAATCTTCAAATTTCTTTAAGGTATTCAAACTTTTCCCAGATTTTTTGAATTTCTTCAAGTTATTCTTCGAACTGTTCTTGAATGTTAGCCTAGAACTTTGAATTTGTTTATGAATTTAGTCTCTATCCTCTACAAGTTTCGACTACTACTTTATTATTAACATGGATGTCGCGACTACTCAAGAGACTATAGCTAACTCAGACACCAACCCTACTAACTTGCCGGAAACTCCTTTGATAGTACGTAGGCGTCTTAATAAAAAGGGGTTACCAATGAATGACTCGGATGAAAGTAGTTCGGTGAGAATTATCCCCCATTATGAACCAATAAAAGATGGGGATGAGTCGTCTGTATCCCCTATATACCCTCCGGAGATTATGAAAACTGCTCCTTGGGAAGTGAGCGCTGCTTTCTTTCCAAATTACTTGCCGCGAATAAATCCTGACCTAGAAGGGTTATTGTATGTAGATATGGAAAACCTTGAAGGATCAGCCGAGTCTTCTGGAAGGGAGAGTGCAGCGCCAGTTCCTCCTCCATTCTACATTCCAAACGGCGGGCCCCTAAACTACTTCATTGATTTACAGACCAAAAGAGATCTAGACAACCGCCGGGAGGCCATCTCTCAAAAATGGGGTTTGAAGGATAATATAAACATTATTACCCCGGGGAATTATGACACCGTTAGGTTTCCTCCCCCACATTGTATAGCTGTATACTTTCCTTCTTTTGAATTAGGGCTCAGATTTCCTCTTCACCCGTTTTTTAGGGAGGTGTTAGAGTTTTTGAACATTTCAGTGCCCGAGTTATACCCAAACGCCTGGGGTTGTATGGTGGCCTTTTTGATCCTATGCAAAGTTTTGGCCGTGCCACCAACACTCACAGCTTTTAGATATATATTCAGAGCCCGCCTATGTAATTCGCAATCATACGGCTGTGGCTGGATTACTTTTGCACACCGTCGAGGACTGAAGATAGTCCAAGACCTCCCCGATAACCAGAAGGGGTATAGGACGAAATTTGCATTTTTATATAACTCAGAGGGATGGAATATCAAGACCTCTTTTGATATTAAACCCAACCTCGCGGGTTTTAATAATGGGATCCCGCAGTGTTCTTTTAGTGACGCGGTGATCATTGAATACGCAAAGATGGACGTTCAATTGGGAAGGAAACCAATGAACGTCCAACTTAATTGGATACCCGGTCGCCCTGAGTTGGAGAACGAGAACCTCCTCTCATCATTCGGCATCAGCTTGGCTATCGATCGGAGTAAGAATTGCCGGGTTTCTTCCTTTTCTTATGACATGTTTAACTGTTTCTAACTCGCGATTTTTACAGGGATAGCCAAGGAGAATCTTCGAGCAAAGAGTCCGGAGCTGATGAAGAAATTCAGCGTTCTAAGACTTGCTCAAGGGGCCATCCAGCGACCCGAGGATAAGCCTCTTCCCCTTCCTCCGAAGGTATAACTTCACAAAATTCTTCGTTATGAAAGGTTTCTGTTGATTCTTCCTAACTTTTTCTTTTGTAGGACTCGGCGACTGTAGAGAAGGGTCTGGAGGACGTGCCCTCAGAGCAAGAGGCTCTCCGACTTCTCGAAGAGAGAAAACAAATTCACATCCCCGATGAATCTGAGAGGGTGATTCCTCCACAGACAAGGGGGATGAAAAAGAGTGGGAAGAAGAAGAGGAAGCGGGATTCTTCTTCCCACAAGGAGGGCACGGCCAAGAGGCCTTCTATGGGTAAGATCCCTACGGCCGTACCTCTCTGCATAAGGTCGGTTGATGAGGAGGCGTCGCCCCCTTCGAACTCTCCACAGCCAGCTTCGAACAAGGGGAAGGAGAAGGTGGGGGAGTCTTCCGCGGCTCCCTCATCGCAGTTCGCTGAGGTTTATCGTCGTCGGGAAGTTTCCCCTTTTCGGCACGAGACACCTTTTCCGGAGTTGGGGCATAAGGGCTTAATTGTTCGTTTTAACAGGGCGACGTCCAACTTAATCAGCAAGGTGGACGTCGACCTACTAGAATCCATGCCCCCCCGTGATAGGGTGCGTCAGGCACAAGCTTCGGCGGCAGAGGTAATGATTTTTTATACTTAGTGGTGTGATTACTTGGTTTCCGGATTTCCTTAGTTGCCGTTCCTTTGCAGGCGTTCATACGGTTGGCTTTTGAGCTCGACGCAAACCGTCAAAGTGCCGCAGACCAGGAAACCATGGCCGCCCTTACCTCCCGCTGTGAGGAGCTGAATGACGAATTATCAAAATTGCGGGAGGACTTGCCGGGCCTAAAAGAGAAACTGGCCAAGTGTTCTGAGCTGAAAGAGCGCTTGGTCAGGACCGAACAATGGCGGGAAAGGGCAAGGAAGCAGCTGGACCAGACCGTCGAGAATTTAGATGCTGCTTCCACCAGGTCTGCGAGCCTCGGCCATGAAGTCGGCTTGCTGATGGATACCCATGCCAAGCTCGTTCATCAGAACCAGCAACTTATGCAGCAAGTATCGACTGATTCTGCCCACTTCAAGATGATCCTATCCGCGGCTAAGGTGTATAAATTGTGCTTAACCAGGAAGGCCCGGATGGCTCGAGATTGGCTTCTTTCGGATGAGCCGGAAGCGTCGAAGTTTCTTGGAGATCTGACGGCGGAGATGGTGAGAGCCGGAACCCTGATTAGTGACGAAAAGTATCGTTTGGCTGCCGCAGAGTTGGGCATGGATTTCACCTCCCTTCAGCAAACTGCTGATCAGAAGGGAAGTGAAGCCTTGTCCAACCTTGCTCCTGTCTTGGACGGGGAGTCGGCGGTACTGGTCGACGCTGCTTGGGATGCGGATGAAAGGAGAGCCTGGTCCGAAAGGATGGATGCTGAGGCTGAGAGGGAGGCTTTATGTCTCGACTTGGATCAGCTGGCTCTCTCCTCTCCTCCGGCGTCAGATGTCCCGGAAAACTTAACGCTCTCCAACCTGGAGGTTTTGTGCCTTGATCTATCGAATCTTATTATAGACGAAGGTAGGAACCTCCAGGGCTTGTCCCGAGAGCTGTCCGAGATCGGGGTGGAGCCGTTTAACGTTGAAGATTATGTAAGCTTCACTCCCAGTCTTGAAGAGGGAAGGATCGAGCCTCCTCTGCTGCCGGATCAAGACGTCGAGGCTTTTTTGGAAGATGTATAGTCTTGCAATTTTGTAATTTGATTTTTGCAAACATTCAACTCTGTATTTTGAATATTTTGATGTGCATATCCTTGATTATGGAGTTTATTCGTGGTATCTATGCTTTTATTCGTTGAGCCGTGGCTTCTCTCTTCTGAGGCCGCGGAATATTACTTTGAGGACGTGACTTTTCGATGTCACGCGCAGGCGACATCAAGGAAATTTGTACTTGGAATATTTTCAGCTTTTTAGACCCCAGTAAGGGGGTCCGACTTGTCAATGTCCCGTTTGCGGGTTACCTTAGTGGGAGACTTGGGACCTTCTTTTGAACTCAGGGACCCCAAACTGGGGGTTCGACTTATCGATGTCCCGGTTGGGAAACATCATTTGGAATATTTTGAATTTTAGGGTCCCCAAACTGGGGGTCCGACTTATCGATGTCCCGGTTGGGAAACATCATTGTGAAAACTTAGAATATTTTGAACTCTAGGGACCCCAAATTGGGGGTCCGACTTATCGATGTCCCGGTTGGGAAACATCATTGTGAAAACTTAGAATATTTTGAACTCTAGGGACCCCAAACTGGGGGTCCGACTTATCGATGTCCCGGTTGGGAAACATCATTGTGAAAACTTAGAATATTTTGAACTCTAGGGACCCCAAACTGGGGGTCCGACTTATCGATGTCCCGGTTGGGAAACATCATTGTGAAAACTTAGAATATTTTGAACTCTAGGGACCCCAAACTGGGGGTCCGACTTATCGATGTTACGAACGGATGTCAGATACTTCAAGTGATTTTTGGTCTTGGAACCCTATCCTAAGGGTCCGACTTATAGGTATCACAAGTTCGTTAGTGACAAAATAATTTGATAATGGGACCCCTCTCAAGGGTCCGACTTATGGATATTACTGATTTAATAAGATTTGCAAAAGAATTTTACCAAACATTTGCGAACATAAGAGCCGGATAATCTGAAAATAAAACCTGTTTATTAATGATTGTTAAGGATACAAGCGATGATTGAAGTAATTTTGAATTACAACGCAATTATGTTGCGGAATGACTGTAGTTGCGGATTGGTACTGATGAGTCTGTCCCTGATGAGGCTGTATGTTGCGGAATGACTGTAGTTGCGGATTGGTACTGATGAGTCTGTCCCTGATGAGGCTGTTTATGCTGATGCTTGTTGATTGCCCCTTGCAAATTTTATTAAATGAAGAATTTTTTCAAATGGTCTCCATTCCATGGTCGGGGTAGTTTTTTCCCTTTCATGTCTTCTAGTTCGAAGGTTCCTGGTTTGACGACGTGGGTGACTCTGAAAGGTCCGTCCCAGTTGGCCCCTAACTTTCCTTTCTCCACGATCTTTCCCGTAGCTTCTATTTTTCGGAGGACTAAATCACCAATTTGAATGCGTCTGGTTTTGACGTGGCGATTGAAGCTACGGATCATCTTTTGTTTTTGTGCTATTGATCTCAGCAGTGCGTTTCCTCTTGTCTCTGGCAGCAGATCTAAGTTTGCTCTTTTTCCTTCCTCATTTTCGTCGTGTGAGTAGTAGGTGACCCTTGTAGAGGGTACGCCTATTTCAACTGGGAGCACGGCTTCAGATCCGTATACTAAAGAGAAAGGTGTATGCCCCGTTGCGTCTTTGATGGTTGTTCGACTTGCCCATAAGATGCCTGGTAGTTCTTCATCCCAATTACCTTTGACCCCCTCTATCTTCTTCTTAATGCCATTCAGGATCTCTTTGTTCGCGGACTCTACTTGACCATTAGTTTGCGGCCTGGATACTGAACTGAATCTGATTTGGATGTTAAACTTGTCGCAGTACTCGATGGTGTTCTTGCTGACGAACTGCCTTCCATTATCTGTTATGATCACCCGGGGGATGCCGTACCTTGTGATGATATTCCTCCATATAAACTGACAGACTTGTTTGTCCGTGATTGAGCTAAGGGCTTCCGCTTCTACATATTTTGTGAAATAATCAATGGCCACAATGATGAATCTGCGTTGCCCTTTTGCCGGAGGGAAGGGGCCAAGGAGGTCCATGCCCCACTTGTCGAAAGGCAGGACAGCTTGCATGACGGTCAAGTAGTTAGATGGCTTCCTTCCTATCTTTGAGTGGTACTGACATTCAGGACATCTTTTGATCAAATACTCCGCGTCTTCTCGGAGTGAGGGCCAATAATATCCACTTCTAAGGACTTTCCCAATGACAGTCCGTACTCCTTGGTGTATACCGCATCCACCTTCGTGTATTTCGCGGAGGATATAGTTTCCTTCTTCAGGGGATACGCATTTCAGGAGGGGGTGTGTATATGACTTCTTGTAGAGCGTTCCTTCGTGGAGTTCGAACCATCTGGCTTTCTTCCGGAGCATTTTGGCCTGACATTCATCTTGGGGAAGCGTCTGATTCCGCAAATATTCGATGTATGGCTCCATCCATGTTTCTGATTTGTCGATGGTATCGACCATGAAGTTGATGCTGGGGTTAGGAAGCACTTCCCAGATTATGTCTCGAGCCGCGGATGTTTCTGCTGAGCTGGCAAGCTTTGCCAGGGAATCAGCTTTGGCGTTCTGGGATCTTGGAATGTGCTCCAAAGTGAACTTGTCGAATTTTTGAACAAATTCCTTTACTTGCTGCAGGTACATTTTCATGCTGTCATCTTTAGCTTCGAATTCCCCGTTCACTTGTCCAACAATCAATTGGGAGTCAGAGAAAGCGGACAATTTTTTGGCTCCCGTTTCGTAGCAAATTCTCAGTCCCATCAATAATGCTTCATATTCGGCCTCGTTGTTGGATGCTGCGAACTCGAACCTGACCGCCCTTTCTATACGGACCCCGGCGGAAGACACAATGAGGAGTCCAGCCCCACTTGCTGATTGGGTAGAGGACCCATCTACATACAACTTCCATTCCTGATTGGGTTCAGGATGATAGGGGAGAGTGCTTTCAGCAATGAAGTCAGCCAGAGCTTGGGCTTTGATTGCCGTTCGAGGCTCATATTCGATGCCGAAATCCGCCAGCTGGTTTGCCCAATCTGTGACGCGGCTTGACTTGTTTTTCCCTTCCAGAATCTTTTTCAAAGGTTGATCAGTCCGGACGATGACTTGGTGGGATTGAAAGTAGGGCTTCAATTTCCTGCTTGCCATGACGATTGCGAATATGACTTTTTCGACCTCACCGTAGTTTCCCTCCGAGCCACGGAATGCATGACTTATATAGTATATAGGAAGCTGTTTCTTTTCCCTTTCCGCTACTAGTACTCCGGATAACGAATATTCGGAGACAGAGACATATAGGACAAGCTTCTCCCCTTTGATGGGCGAAACTAGTTTTGGCAAGGTGGACAGGTGATCTTTAAGTTGGCGGAAGGACTCTTCTGCTTCTGCTGTCCACTCGAACTTCTGTTGTTTTATTGTTTTAAAGAAGGGTGAACATTTATCCGCGGACTTGGAAAGGAATCTTCCAAGAGCAGCCACGCACCCCGTGAGCTTTTGTACTTCTTTTACTGAGGTGGGGGATCTCATGTTCTGTATAGCCCGGATCTTATCAGGATTTGCTTCAATGCCTCGCTCGTTTACCAGGAAGCCAAGGCACTTCCCTCCGGTAACTCCAAACACACACTTGTCAGGATTGAGTTTCATTTGGTGCTTTCGAAGGGTAAGGAACGTCTCTCGTAAGTCTGCGGCGTGCTGACTTGCTTGTTTGCTTTTTGTGATCATGTCATCTACATATACTTCTAAATTCCGTCCAATCTGAGATTGGAAGACCTTGTTGACCATCCTTTGATAAGTTGCCCCCGCGTTTTTTAATCCGAAGGGCATAACCTTGTAGCAATAGACTCCCATGCTGGTAATGAAGGCCGTGTAAGGTTGGTCTTCAATTGCCAACGGAATCTGATGATAGCCGGCATTGGTATCCATGAAGCTTAATAATGCATGGCCTGCTGTAGAATCCACCAGATGATCTATCTTTGGAAGTGGGTAATCGTCTTTAGGGCACGCCTTATTCAGGTCCGTGAAGTCGACGCACATCCTCCACTTGCCATTCGGTTTTTTCACCAGGACAACGTTGGATAGCCACTCAGAGTATTTGCATTCTTTAATAAATCCGGCTCTCAACAACTTCTCGACTTCCTCCTTGGCGGCCTCAGTCCGCTCTCTTCCTTGATGTCGTAGCTTTTGTTTTATGGGTTTATAGCCTGGTTTGATGTCAAGTTTATGATACGCGACACTGGTAGGGATGCCAGGCATTTCTTCCGTGCAAAAAGCAAAGACGTCGCGGAACTCAGCAATGGTGGCCACTATGTGTGCTGAGATTTTCCTTGTACACGCTCATGACAGCTGGGACATTGTCTTCCCTTTTTCTTTTTGCAGGTGTCTCGGAGGACCCGCGCTTCAGGGTGTTGACGAGGCATTGGCGAGCCGTCACTTGGTCTCCCTTGAGAATGCCAACTTGTCCATTATCTGTCTCGAATTGCAGCAAGAGTTGATGGGGAAAGATTGCTGCCTTGATCTTATTAATGAGTGGGAGCCCCATGATAGCATTGTAGGGGAAGTTGAGATCTACCACTGTGAACCGTATGGGCATGGTCCGGCTTTCACTTCTCTCCCCTACCCGTACGGGGAGAATGATCGTGCCCAACGGAATGACTTGACTCCCTCCAAACCCAATCAGTGGTTTGTCTAGGGGTTGCAAGTGCTTTTCCTCGAACTTCATCTTTCTCAAGCACTCCATTGTAATAAGATCAGCCGTGCTTCCCGTATCTACCAGCACCCGTCTGACTTTCATTTGCCCGATTTTAAGAGTGACCACCAGGGGATCGGTATGGGGTTGTTGCAGCGGTTGGGAGGTCGTGGCATCGAACTTCATGACCGGTCCCTTAGATGCGGCCATGGGAGGTCCTTTCAGCAAAGTGTGGACGCTGTTTTTTGCCGCGCGGATAGTGGGATATTCCTCAGTGTATCCCCCAAAAATCATGTTGATAGTTCCTTGAGTGTCGGAACTTTCGCGTCTGGCTTCGTTCCTCTTGGGGGATCGGCGTTTCTGTTGCCATGGCCTCCTTTCCCCTTCTCTTCCAGCATCATAATCTCTCCTGTTGAGGAACCTGGACAGTTTTCCCTCGTTAGCCAACTGATGCAAGATGCGCTTTAGTTCGCGGCATTGTGCCAGAGTATGGCCGTGCTCTTTGTGATA
Organism: Amaranthus tricolor; assembly: GCF_026212465.1. NCBI lineage: Eukaryota > Viridiplantae > Streptophyta > Magnoliopsida > Caryophyllales > Amaranthaceae > Amaranthus > Amaranthus tricolor. The sequence goes on along the minus strand of NC_080048.1, from coordinate 6,408,638 downwards.
ATCACACCACAGATTATAGTTGCGCCTATCAGAGGGGGTGGTAACTGGAGGTGGAGCTGACAACTGATCTCGAACAGTGAAGAAGATGTCCCTCCTGTTTCGATTGAACATGGGGTCGTTCCCTCCATCTCCCAGATTCCGCGTCCTAGTTTCTCCTTCTGTAACATATACGTGTCGGGCTCGTGGAGGTCCCATATCAGACGGCGGCGTAGGATGACGCGGCATGTAATTCTTCTCTCTCCTCGAAGAATGCTCCTCCCTCCTTCGTGAGGATTGATGGGGGGGCCCGACATCTTTTTTCTCAAATTTTCGCCTTTTCGGATCATGTGCTTGACATATCTCTGACGCCGTGACATAACTTTGGCATTGTTTCATGGCCTCTGCATACGTCTTTACTTGACTTTCAACCAACTGGAACTTCAGCCGTTGGGCCTTCATTCCGTTGATTAGGGCGTTTAGGGCAACCGACTCCTCCAGATCAGTCACTTCCAGCACTGCCTCATGGAACTTCTTAAGATATGAGGATATGGACTCTCCTTCCAATTGAGTGACACTAAGCAGGTGGAAGTTTGATTTCTCCTGCCTTCTTGAGGCTATAAAGTGGCCCAAGAACTTGCCCTCTAGCTGGGCAAAGTTGTGGATGCTTCCTCCGGGAAGGGAGATGTACCACGTTAAAGCTACTCCTGTAAGGGTAGTTGGAAAGAACTTACACCATAACGATGAGTTGGTGGTATACAACAACATAAGATTCTTATACGCCGTCAGGTGCTCCTGCGGGCATGACGTGCCATCGAAAGCAGCCATGTTCGGTACCTTTATTTTCCTAGGATTGGGAGTATTCAGTATCTCCCTGGCCAGGGGAGAGACTAATGATATGGGCTCTTCAGGAAGGACACTCTTGTCGACCTCATTCCGCGGCATGGAGGTGGGAGTGAGGGGACGGCTAGACCCGGCGAGTTGTGCCTTCTTCCTTTCCTCCCTTCTTTTATCTAACAGGGATTGGACGCTCTCAGACGTCTCTCGCTTTTTGCTCTCTATGAAGGTTCGGGCGTCTGGAGTGGCGGTTTTGGATTTGCCATCTCGTGTATCTGTCTTGCAATGGTGCGGGTAAGTTCTGGACCTTTCCCGCCTATTTTTATTGCGTCTACTGGAATGGGAAGTCCTCGAGTTCCCATCTTGAGATTCATGAGATTTTGGTATCTCTTGACGGGGCTCGATTCGTTCCTCTAAGTTCTTTATTTGGTTCGCCATGTCTTCCAGTACTCGTTGTTGAGTAGAGGTATTGTTTATGACGGCGCGGAGTTGTTCAGAGAACGCGGCCGTGAGATTTCGCGCTAGCATGTCCAGATCACGGCGAGTCACGGCCGGATTATTAGCGTGACCCGCTGAAGTGTCTGTATCTGTGCTATGCACGGTGGCGGTTTGAGTCGGGTTCTTCTTGGGAGCTATGACTTCTTGTACTTTCCCCACAGACGGCGCCAAACTGTTTCGGTGAGGAGACGGGGAAGTGGGATACACTTGAAATACCTGGAGATAAGTAGAAGTGTGATCAAGAGAAGCGACTTATGAGAGGAAGCGACCCGAATTCCTGCAACACAACACGTTAGCCTTGTCCGGGGGGTGATCTCCCGGAAAACCCCTCCGACGCTCAAGTCAGAACGTAAATCGGAAATTAATGAATGACAGATTGTAGAATGAATGCAAGAAGGAAGGTCGGGATTGGGATTGCTAGTGCTAGTGCTAGTGGTTGGGAAGGCTAAGGAAGTAGTGTAAGCAAGGATACTAGGAAAGCTGTTTCAGATGTCCTCTCCCCTCTGATGGTTGTCCCTATTTATAATGTTTGAAGGAGGAAGTTACTTCAGAGAGGGAAGGTGGAAGATCATGGGAGTAATGGGCAGCAGCTGGTGGTTATGAAGGAAAGTGGAAGATAGTGGGCAGTTATCTACCTTGGAAGAAGGATTATCAAAGAATGTGGGTGAGTGGGAAGTTGAGTCAAACAGGTGGTTTATTATTCTGGAAGGAAATTAGGGCATCTGGAAGGGAGTAGCTCATGGGCCATCCAAGGAGGATGGGACATTCAACAAAAAGCCCATTGACCGAAAGTCAAGGTCAACGGAAAAAGTCAAAGGGTATTTTGGTAATATGATACTAATTATTAAATAAATAAATTAATTAAAAAACAGTACCATGACAGTACTTATTTTTTATATAGAAAAAGTATATCTTTCCTTTCGAATTTTTATAAAATATCTTTTAGATATTTTAATATTATTTATGGTTTATTGTAAAATGTATTATTAATAGTTGTGACACTTTATACATAATAATATAATATTTAATTTTGTTAGCTAAAATTAGTACATAAATCTTGTATTTGTATACTCTAGGTATTAATCATTTGTCTTTTATTCAAAATAAAAAAATAAAAATATGTCCTTAGGCCCTCATTGTAATAACACGATGAATATTGTTTTGATCTCAATAATACTTGAAGTATTTTCAGAAAAGGATTTTCTGAGTTTGAAGTTTGTTTGCAAACTTCTTCACGGAGGTTGTGGAGCAACTTCTGGCCGGAGGGAAGATAAACTACGGAGTGGTTTTGAATCCTAAGGGCACCTTGCAATCAAGGCCTGGAAGTCCTTGCATTGGGCTTATCGTAGGAAGATCATACAAGGGTGGCAGCGTTCATCAGTCACCACCATCAGAAAAACAAGAAGTCTTTTCTTTGTATGTTTTGTGTGCCTGAGCGTCTGTTTGGGGATTGATTGGGGATTGTGAGTGTGTCATTGATTGAAGTTGTGGAACAACATTAATCTTTGCGTCACAAAGTCCATATCCAGCCTTTGTTACGCATCATAAAATATTTAGGACGATGTTAACCAATTCATATATTTATTTATTTTATAAAAAAAAAAGTTGTTCTAAATAAAAACAAGGAAATTTGACAAAAATATCAATTATTATTTATCTACTTTAAACAATTCATAGTAGTAATTAACTCAAAATAATCTATATTAATGGAGTTATATTCTCAAAATAATCCAAATTATTTTTCTACTATAACAATCGAGAGCATTTTGAAAAGATAATTTTGAGTTAACCAATACTAAGAATTATTTTGAATTGATGAGACATTGTTAAAATTGTTATTAACAAATTTTTCTAAAAATAAATCAATGTCCAACAATAATATTATATCCAAATGTTCATTATAACTTTTCTTCTTTATTTTTTATTGTTAGTTTACTCAGATCGATCCAGTCTCAAATGCATCAAGTATTTGTAACTACCTATAAGAATATCAAGAGAAGGGATTTTTAATTTTTTATTACAAATCGAAGATATTTTCAAATAATCTTCAATTCCTCAAAAAAAAAATTCCAACAATTATTTTAGCTCACATTGAGATTTGAAAGTTCCAAACAAAAAATAAAATAACTTAGTTTCAAACCTTACTTACATGAACGCTAGTTTGACAAAAAAATTTTAATGAGCATCAAAGTAGGAATTTCTTTTTCTTTACTTTCATTATATAGACAAATCATTCTTATAAAAACATGTCAGAAAAATAGATAAAATTGTACAACACATACATATTTAGTTAAATATTTCTAAAGGAAAACGCTTGTCATATTATTCTCTCCCATAATGCTATGTGTGACGTTGTGATAAAAAATCCCATTTCTTATTTGTCGCTACCATTTTCATTTTATCGCCACCCCCCCTCGAATGAAATTACGACTTTACCCCTGAAATTTAAATTACGAAAATGCCACTAAGCTTATAACTTCTATAAAAACACTTCAAATCCACTCAATAACACTTTCATCACTTCCATAAAATCAAATTCTTCACATAAAATTAAGCGGAGCTAAAACTTTGGAATCGAAATCGTCAACAAAAATTCGAGGTAAGTTTTTTTTTAAATCAATCGAAGGAAAAAAAAAAAAAAGAAATGGATTCGGCACAGTCGCACAAAACGTGCGACTGTACAGGCGCACGTTTTGTGCGACTGTGCCGAATCCATTTTTTTTTTTTTTTTTTTTTTTTTTTAAATTTTTGAAAGAGTTTGTTGTTAGTTAATGTTGTAATAATATGTATTATGATAATGTTATTGTAAGAAGTAGTTATTGATTTACGTATTCGAAAAAGAAAAAAAAAAATTGAAACCGGTCGCACAAAATGTGCGACTGTACAGTCGCACATTTTGTGCGACCGGTTCGTGCGACCGGTTTTTCAATTTTTTTTTTTTTTTATTGTAATGAATTTGTTTAGTGTAATTAATTTATTAAATTTGAGTTGTTTAAATATTTATGAATATAATAATTGTTTAATTGTTTGTAAATGTGAAATATTTTACGTGTTGCTTGTTTTTAATTTATTTGATTTTAAGTAATTTAAAATGTTGTCTTAATTTAAATTATGAAAATTCTAGTAAATGGCTGGAAATCAAGGTAAAGGAAAAGGGTTTTTTAGAGGTTTATTAAGCGGCAATAGATCTAGGCCTACTTTACTGAGAGGTGATCCCCATGAGAGGGGGGTTACGGGATCTGCAAGGCGAGCAAGGCAAGAACAAGCGGCCATACATAGTCAGGCCCAACGTTCAAGTACCTTAGAGCAAGTGCGTAGTCGCTTTGAGCGCCAAAGTAGCCTACATAGTCATACGGTCGGCTCAGGTGACGATGATACTGATTACGACGAGTCTCTTAGTCGGGAAGAGTCTCTTGGTCAGCATGAGTCTGCATGTCATCCTATTGATTGGACGATCGTAAGAGGCCATGCTGTTAAGTTCAAGATTAGAGGGCAGGGCTCGAGTGGCACTTCTGATCAGGCAGGAGTAAGCTAGGCTGAGGATGCGGCTCCACGGGGGAGGAGGCGATCGCAGTCCGCGGACACGGACTGGTTAATCACATCAGCCCAGCCCGGGGGCCCTGTTGATACTACTTTAATACCCAGCTACGGTGGGCACGTAGCAAAGGCTATATTTGAGGGATCGGAGCGCACCCCTCCGATTTTGGAATGTCGTGCTCGGAAGAAAACGTTGGATTCAATCATTAGACTTCAGGACATGTCTGATGAATTGTACAGGGTGTTACCTGGTACTCCCCTTGGTCGTCTGCCGTATATAATGCACCAGCACATCGACAGTGCTCTCATTACGGCATTTGTGGAAAGGTGGCAGCCTGACACCAACACCTTCCACATGCCGTGGGGGGAGATGACCATAATGTTGCACGACGTGCAACGCATCTTGGGAATTGGCATTGACGGTTCACTTCCCGTGCAACCGTCTGATAATGAATGGCAGCTTGGCCTGGCCGGCCTTTTTGGTATGCCATTGTCGGAGCTGCGTGCGAAGGGGCACTTCACAAGCGGCAGCATTAATGTTGGTGCACTGTTGCAGCTATGCCACCGTTCTCAGTCTATGGATACTCAACGTACCGCCTACTACATGGCTATAGTAGGTTCCACGTTGCTCGTGGATAAGACTAGAGTCGGGATGCGTCCTCACCCTGTTGTTACTGTTACCGCTGATCAGGCTGACATTGCTTGGGGTGCAGTGACGCTTGCTCACATGTATCGCCAACTGGGTATGGCGACAAGGACTGGGTGCAAGACTATTGCTGGTTGCCTGACACTGTTGCAGACATGGATTTACGAGTACTTCCCAGCCTTCCGCCCCCATCCGCGTCAAGCTGACATGCCGAACAAGACAAGGGCAGAGATGTGGTCCCCGCCGAAGCCAATCCGCGAGCTGAGCAGACTGATAGACTGTAGGAGCATACTGGATGCCATGACAGAGGCACAGGTTTTGTACATGACTTCAAACTTAATTGTTTAACTTGTCAAGGGCAGAGATGTTATGTTGATTATGTATTATATTCATTGTGAGCAGGTGGAGTGGACTCCGTACTTGACTTATGATAGGTCTTTATTGAACGAGCACCCACGTACCTCCTATATCGGTGGTATCACCTGTTTCGATATCGTGGAGGTCTATTTGCCTGAGAGGACAGTGAGGCAGCTCGGTTTTGCACAGGAGATTCCCTCGGCTCCGCTGAGACCTACCCAAGCTCTGCGACTAGCACAGGGCTCCTACTCAGTTACATTCGCTTCTTCTTGTATGTTTACGGAGATGTGGAGTAGGTTCCCTTAGTGTGCCCGCGTAGTGGAGCAGGCACTGCGTCGCGCATCGGTTCCATCAGAGGCTGCCCCGGATTACGTGGACTGGTTTAGAGTGTCTTCCCACTGTTTTCTCATCCCAGGTGAAGGACCTGCTGCTGCGTTTGGTGCTGCGGATAACAGAGTCGAATATGTTAGTGTTCCTAATTATGTATTTTATTTTTATGTTTCATAACATGTATTGACTTTGCAATTGTCTGGTTTTACAGTTTGCTGCTGAATTTCCAACTCGACTTGCACCATTGCTCAGGATGCCAGCTATTGCTCAAATGACGCCTCGGGAAAGAGATGCTGCTGATATGTATTTAGAGGATCTTAGAGAGTTGTTTTCCGAATGGCAAGAGTGTAGAGGGCGCAGCCCCTAATAGACATTTACCTGTTTTGTAATGCATGAACAATTGTTGTATTTAATCTTTATGTATGAACAACTTTTTAATCGTTTGAACAATTGAATTTTATATAAACACTATGGAGAATCTAAATTCACCGCGTCTTCGGCGGTGTTATTATGCTGTTGTCGTTGTATGTTGCACATTCTACTCCAAAGTGATATCCTATTACGATATTGTCTTTCTAAATCTGCACATGAATTGTTAGCTGCTCTCCAATTTTGTTGGACTGGCGGCAGTGGAGATGAATCATCGTTCATTAAAAGCTGAACATAATGATTCCCGTTTACCCAAAGAATATGTATAAGTTTATTTACGCCATGCGTTCCCCCTGTTCTTCTTAAAGGAAGCACTAAACAATTGTACATTGGATGACCATCCGCAGAGCCATAATACACAATTGCTATGTTTAAAAATGTTGCTGCAGAATACAGTGTTGTCACTTCCAACCAGTGAGCGTACGGAGCAGGTCCTTTATTGTGGGCACCAACTCTGAATATAGCTTCCTCCACCGAATCAGCTGATAAATATAAGCGTGCATATTGTTCTCTATGCGTTTCCATTTCCAAACTCATTGCACGTCGTAACAGAGGCCATGCTTCCTCACCCCCTAACTCTGTGGCGGCAATAGCTCTAAATCCACAATTACCGTCACCTATAACATCAATCCAATCAAACAGATATGGCGGAAGAATAAATGGAATGTGATCTGGCCACGGAAAAAGTGAAAAATCACGACCTGCTGCACCATCTGAAAAAATAACAATATATCATTACGCCAATATTGATATAAAACATATAAGATTAAATGAAAAGATATAAAGGTACCTGATAAGTTGAAACTGAAGTTAATTCCAACTGACGATTGATGCGACCGGCTGCTTGATCTACCACTGGATCTCCCGCGTGATGATGATCTTGATCCGCGACCCCTTCAGGACGATCTATTGTACTCAAACGCACTTTTGTTTCTCCTCAAGGTTCTGCTTGTCATTGGTCTTCCTTTCCTCGGTGGACTTGCTTCGGGCTCAGGTATGTCGTCACCATCGGGGTGTAGCTCATGTTCAAGTACCTGAGAGACGCGTCGTAGTACTGAGGGGTCGGATTTTAAAACTTCATCCACCAACGATTGAAAGTACTCTTTATCATTGGCGTTTGCGTGCCGTACTTCTTCGTTGGCGTCTTCTTCTGCATCTAAATACTTTAACGTTTTCCGAAACGGATGTATATCGTCCAAGTACAAAGCACCATTAGACCTGATAGACAAGTAACAGTAACACGCGCATGGTAATCCGTGGGTTTTTTGAATGACACAACCGCATTTTTCTAAAAGACAACTGCCCAGGGTTAACATCCGGTTGTGCTCCATCATCAATAGTTCCAAGGCATATATAGAAACATGACGATACAACGGTCGTAGAAAATTTAGTCGCGACGTCCTTGAAATGGAATTCTTAGATTCCTCAAGAGCTTGTCTTATTTTTGATTGTTGATTTGTAATTTGTGCGTGCGCCCTTTTAAACAGCGTATCGAATGAGCTATTACCGCTACCCAAGTAGTACTTGAAGGAAGAGTGTTGACTTTCAACTCTACTGGTAGTCTGGTTACCCAAGTGCAAACAATCATTCGTCCACGCACGCACAAATTTCTCTTTGTGAGGAATCCATGTTCCTGCCAAATATCGCACGACTCTCCGGTTCCTAGTCGACCAAGTGGACACAATCCCTTCCCATCTGTTTTCAAAATCGGCGATCGTCATACTGTTAACTAAGGGGTTCCATTTTGTTTGCCTGAATAACTGGCCCTGTTGATTTTTCTTGCCGCCACACAATTTATCGACCATGTTCTCCACGTCATTGCCAATATGCCATACGCATAATAGATGTCGTACATCTGCATTAAACATAAATTTAAAATTAATTCAGAAATATATAATACATAGATCGACGATAATTAATAATTAAAACATGTTTACCTGGAAAGACAGCATGAATAGCTGCAGACAAACCCTCATCCCGATCCGTTACGATTACATCCGGCGTCTGGACTGTCCCGTAAATATCCCTCAACCTCTCCAACACCCAAGAATAAGACACAGCCGCCTCATCTCGCATCAAACATAATGCAACCAAGAAATTATGATTCGTTGGCGTCATTCCAATGATTTCGCAAAGGGGCCACTTTTGCTTATTCGTTTTGTACGTTGTGTCTATCAACACAACATGGGGCCACGAACGTAGCATCTGGATAGAAGTTGGATTCGCAATCAATAATCTAGTCAACTGATCCTCACTATCCAAGTCCCTCCAAACTACATAATTATGCTCCGTGGCCATATACAGACAGTGTTGAAGAGGAGTCCTACCATCCATCTCTTCTCTCCTGATTGACTGTCTCTCATTGTAAATTTGATTCATACTAGCATAAAAACGAGGAAAATTTCTTCTAATTGAAGACATTATAAATGCTGGTTGCATGCCAGTTGCACTTAGATCTCGTATGTGCTGCCTGATATCCACAGTCATCCTATTTACTCTTATTTGACCATCTATGTACATGAAGAACGGGTGGTTATGTATTCCTTTTTCACCAGGAAACACTCTAACCGTCCAAGGTCTTTCCTTTGGGTTACGACTAGTTCCTAAAATCATAAATTTACACCCACAACCCCTACTTTTGGAACCTGGTCGGGGAGCATTGTCTAAGTTATGCAAATCAACACTTCTTTTATCGTAACGGTGACATCTTAAGTACAGACTCACTCTAGAACGCCCTTCTTTTTTTTTATATGAAGCACGTGTAAATTGAAATCCAATTGTTAGTGCTATCTCATTAGCCCAAGTATGTAAATCATCTACAGAATCAAATTCTCTATCGGTAACAAATCTATCAGAATAATCTATATTATCTCCTAAATTTTCTAAGTCCTGCAAATAATAATTATAATAACATTATCATAATATATCAAAATAATAATAACTTAAAAAATAATTATTTCTACAAAATAATTATAATAAAATACCATTATTATAGCACAACAATAGATTAAAATAAAATAATTTAATTAAACAAAATAAATTTTATAATTCGAAGTTAAAAAAAAAAAATAGAAGTCGCACAAAACGTGCAACGCACAGTCGCACGTTTTGTGCGACTTCTATTTATTTATTTATTTTTTATTATATTCAAATACAAAAAAAAATAAAAAAAAAATTTGAAGCAGTCGCACAAATCGTGCGACTGGTTTGTGCGACTTCGTTCCTATTTTTTTTTTTTTTTTGCAAAAATCGAATCGATTAATTACTTACCGGATCGTTATCATGCACGTCTTGGTATGCCATTGATGTTCGATCTAGAGTTCTAGCTTGTTTAACTTTACGTATTGTTTTTAGAGAGTTTTTAGAGAGAAGGTATCGTGTTTGAATTCGAATATACTACCATAAAGCCTCTGAAAATTCAATATATATATAATTCCGATAATAATGTTATTAAGCGATAACAATGTTATTAAGTGTCATTTACATTTCTTAAACATTTTTTAACTTAAGTGGCATTTTTGTAATTTTTTTTAATCTAGGGGTAATATGGTAATTTTGTTAGAAGGGGGGTGGCAATAAAATGAAAAAGGTGGCGACAAATAATAATTCCCTAAAAAATTTCCCCTCCAAAATGGTTAGATGATGTCATTACACTAGTGATATTACATCCTTCATTTCAAAATACTTTACAATTATTGACACCGTTAAGTGTTAATCCTTTAAATTTATTTTGTATATTGCAGTTAATGTAACAAAATATAGTCAAGTAAAATCATGTTTGAAAATAATATTAATTTTTTATAATTTAGATGTGAATAATTTAATACATAAATAATGAATATAACAAATTAAATTACATAAAAAGTCAAATATAGCATTTATAATAAAATAAATATAGTATGATTTTGGAATCTCAGTTTGAAAATATTCACTATTAATATGGAAATTCATGTGGTAATCCTGAGGTTTTGGGTTTTCCACGTAATAATCAAAACTTTTACAAAATTCATGCGGTAACCCTGAGGTTTACGTAATTGTTCCACCGTGACGTTTTTGCACATAAAAACGTTAGCAAACGTTAATTTTGAAGCTTTAAGGCTGTTGTATGTCTATTTATGCAATTCACCATTTCAAATTCCATTGTGAGTCGCATGAATAAGTGTACAACAACCTTAAAGCTTCGAAATTAACGTTTAGTAACATTTTGCTAATATTTTATGTGAAATTTCACAATGAAATAATTAAGTAAACCTAAGAGTTTTACATTATTATTAACTATTGGATTATTATTAACTTTATTGGAAATCTCATTATCCAAAGTTTTACAAAGTACTATAGAATTACTTTACAAAATATGTATACCAGAGTTTTACAAAATATTACTCCATTCGTTTCTTAATGAAATTTGCATAAGTAATATTTTTATAAAGTTAGTAAGAAACATGTGGGCACCATAAGAAATATAAAAATATCAAAGTGAAGTTAGTGGAAAATATGTGAGGACCATAAGCATTATTAAAATATTAAAATGAGTATGAATAAAATTATTTTTGTCTAAAATTTATGATATAAAGGAAAGATATTTTATTTAAATAACAAATGAAACACCCGAAATGAATTGTGAAAAATTCTTTAAGGAATGGAGAGAGTAGTATAGTAGTACCTTACAAAATTGCACTAAATATAATATACATGCATAATTTGTTGATGGTAATTAACGAACAAAGGCCAAATGGTTATTTTAATTTGTTCGGTGATGGTAAAGAATAATGAGCATTGTTTAATATTGTAGGATGATTTCAAGGTAATGTACTATACTAAATTGCAAGCTGTTTTATCCACCATCAAAAGTGAAGTTCATATTTATTTTTATTTATAATAAAGGTCCGGTTTTAAAGGTATTCAGAGTAGTGGACCGTTTAGGGCCCTCGAATATTAACGGTGTTATTTAGGTTCGATTCCAAATAACACTTTTTAAATGATTTTTTATAAAACTTTTTTATATTTAAAGTAATATAATATTACAATATATTTCGTTTTGAATTATGTTTCTTAAAGTGAAAATTTTTTTTATCTTTTAATTTAATAAAATGCCGTATTTTAAAAGACACTGTAAAAATAAATAGGGCCTCCAAAATTTTTATTCCGCAGCTAATTTCATTGAGATGATCTCTACATAAAATTATCATTTTGACCAATTTAGATGAATGTTTGGAGGATATTTTACTATTAATGTATTATAGTTTTGTTTTTATATTGCATTAGATTTGTTGAGATGATTTATATATAATATGCATTGATTTGGATTTACTTTTATTTGTAATATATATACTCATATTTTCCTATTGGCTACTTAAATTACTAGTAATATATGAATACTTTTTTGTCCACATTTATATTATTAGTGTGTGAAGTGTAAGAAATAAGAAAACAAAATATTTTGATTTTATTTTTATTTTATTCTAGAATATTATGAATTTAGTTTTTTAGGAAATTAAAATATTATGTTATTTTGTTTCTATAGTTTTAGTTTCTATCTTTGTATTTATAGGGATATTTTTCTTCTACTTTGAGGATAAGAAAATTGAACGATTCAAACTTAAACCTCAAACTTAAATTTTTATAATTAATTCCTACATGGTATCAGAGCCATGAGATTTACTACAGACTAACACAAAAAGAAACACAAAAATGACCGACCAAACTGAAAATTCAAACCCAAACAACCAAATTGTCACTGGGGATCATCTCCTCCAACTAATTCAACAACTCAAAAATCCATCACCAACCCCACCACCCCCATCACCACCACCACCACCACCACCCACCAAGTGGTACCGATTACCCAAACCGGCGGCAAGGCTCAACTCGCCACAAACCCTCCTACAACCTGCAGCAACATCAGATCCAGAAGAAACTAAAGATGAAAACGGACAAGATATGTCATCATGGGCTTTTATGGGTGTGTCACAGCAGCTTTTACTGCTACCACCAACAAAACCCAGTACCCGTCATAACCCACTCCCCTAAAACCCACAATCAAGAACCCTTAAATAAAAGTCTAAAAATCAGATACCAAAACTTACTTAAGAACCCATAAAAAGTCCAACAATCGACATCAAATATCAAGAATCAAAAATTGCAACCTATGAATCAGACATCTCAAACCATCACCAAAGTCGACACACCAAAACCAAAAGAAATATCAGTTCACCAGCTCTGGGTGACCGCCACCGAGGCACCAGTTAACCGGCAGTGTGGCCAACCCCTTTAGGAGTGTCGCAACAGGTTCAGAAAAAAGACGTGAAAAAAGGGAGAGGGAGCAGAACGCAACAGAGAAGGGAGGAGATAATGGGGAAAGGGGGAAGCATAAACTTACCAAAATACACCTGTATATAGAGAGACAACAATTGAAAAAACTTAGAGCATCCTTACTCATGACCCAAAAAAAGTCATCTTATTATTTCATAACTTTTCTCTCTTCTAAAAGTTCATCTTTCAACCTAATTTTATTAACAATAACCTCTTTTAAAAGGTTATTATCCTCTCTTTCTTACTTTTTTTTCTATCCCACCATAATTTATCTCCCTTAATTTATCTAACATTTATCTTTATTTTTTTTATAATAATATTTTCATGTACAAAGTTAATATAATTCTTTATTTGATTAAAATAGATCTATTATTTTATAATTAAAAAAAATTATTCTTTTAATAAAACTAATATTTTCTTAATAAATATAAATATAGACATTAATAATAAGTAAGGAAAATTCGTTAATTTCAAATAAAGATTACAATGCGCATACATAAAATAAACACACAAATTAAAAAACTAAAATTTTAAATGATACATTAATTGCGGTTCCCTCCAAACTTTTGCCAGATATTTTCAACCAAGTCAGCTTTTAAAGATAAATGTGTTTGTCGATCTTCAACATCATCCTTATTTGCCAAGTAACGGTTGATATCAGCAATTCTATCTGTGTAATACTCAAAGTCATCATTTAATCCACTTGTACCTTCCGATGGACCTTTTGGGCGATCTCCCATGAACTCTCTACCATCAACATAGTGTGTATATGTATCTCTTTCATCTTTCCACTATCATATTATGCATAATTATACAAGAAGTAATTATATAAGAGATTCGTCCTTCATCCAAAGTAAGTGAGGGCTTTCTAATTATTGCAAATCGAGCTTGCAATCCCAAATGCTTGCTCCACATCCTTTCTTGCTGCTTCTTGATGTTGGGCAAATAACCTTGCTTTTGCTGTTTGTGGATCAGTAATAGACTGAATAAAAGTAGCCCATTTAGGATAAATGCCATTAGTGAGATAGTAAGCCATGCCGTATTGATTTCCATTCACCGTGAAATTGACAGGTGGTGCCCATCCTTCAAACAAATCAACTAAAAGAGGTGATTAATTTAGCACGTTGAGATCATTATATGAACCTGACATCCCAAAAAAGGCATGCTATATCCATAAGTGATGATCAGCGACAACTTCAAGAATTAATGTTGCAATACCAGCTCGGCCTTGATATTGCCCTCTCCATGCTGCTGGGCAATTCTTCCACTCCCAATGCATGCAATCAACACTACCAATCATGCCAGGGAATCCTCGTTCTTCACTAAAGGCCAATAATCTCGTCAAATCTTGTGGTGTTGGTTTTCTCAAATAATGTTGCCCAAATTGGTTGATTATTCCCTTTGTGAAATGAGTGAGTACTTTTCGTGCTGTGCTTTCGCTAATTCGGAGGTACTCATCAACCTGATCAGCAGCCACCACGTATGCTAGCATACGAAGAGCTGCAGTACACTTTTGTAAAGCACTTAGACCTTTTCTACCAGTTGCATCAATGTTGGTAGTGAACCATGGATCGTTGTTGGAGACAGCTTCCATTATCTGTAAAAATACATGTTTCGTCATCCTAAACTTACGTCGAAACAATCGAGAAGAATTTGTAGGATTTTCAGCAAAATAGTCATTAAATAGTTGGGAATGACATTTTGAATGGTCTCTTTGAATTCGATATTTTTTTTTGGTTCTCACCCTTGGTTGTAGTGTTGAAACAATAGGAGGAATAGCGTATTGAAAGGCATCATCAACCATATTATTTATTAGTTCATTCTGTTCATCAGAAGATGAAGAACTTGAAGTGGATGAGGCAAAATTAAACTTAGAAAAACTCATTTTGAAGTTGTACATCCAATTGAATGTGGATGTGCATATATATAATATTATGCATGCCAAAAGGTGATGAAAATGAGAAGACTCATGCATGCCAAAAGGTGATGGAAAGAAAAAGACTAATGCATGCCAAAAGGTGATGGAAATGAGAAGACTAATGCATGCCAAAAGGTTATGAAAATGAGAAGACTAATGCATGCCAAAAGGTAATGGAAAGGAAAAGACTAATGCATACCAAAAGGTGATGAAAATGAGAAGACTAATGCATGAAAACCTTACATAGTTAAAACTTCTTTTTAAATCATTACATAATTAAACCATCATTAAAAACAATACATAATTAAGACATTACATAACTAAACCATCTACTGAAGATTGTAATTCTAAAAGTATTGTCCAAGTTGAACCATCATATCAGCTTCCCATGGCTGAAGAGTTTCCTTTTTTGCTTATTGATAGATCTCCTAATTCATTCGATATTCTTCCAATTGAAGCTGTTATTGTTTTCGGGCTTCTTTTTGTTTTTGAAGTTCTGTCTTCTCCTTCATAATTTCTGAATTAAGTCGAAGAATCACTCCAAATGCACTCAAAGCTTGAATTGATTGATCTGCAACCATTTTCAGTCATGCGAGCCTTTCCCTTCTTCACACCCTCGGGGCGAGTGGATGATCCTCCTTGAGTTTCACTTGTTGGTGTTTCAGAATCTTCTTCCGTCCTTGATCTTTTCCCACTACTTTCACTACTAACACCATCGGTTGGTTGTTGATCCAATCGTTTTTCTTGATTACTTTTTACCACTTGCTTCCACTTGTTATATTTTCCTAAAATTTTCCATTGCTCAATCAAGTTAAAGTTACCGTGTTTTCTTTGATGGATTAAATGCGCTTCTTTAAGCACATCTTCGTCTCTCGTGCCACTTTTCTTCCTCCTAAGAGCCTCGTCATAACTTCCAGACCACTTCAAACATGCTGGAGCAACTCTACCCCAACAAAATTTAAGCATGTCGGCGGTTCTTCGTGGGATCAAATGGGGTCATTCCATCCTCGCTACTTCATAAGCTTCCTTAACTTTTTGCCACCTCACTCTTATCTTTGGGTTGGTGCTCACAATTGGATCTGTACTTGTGTTCATGACTGAACATATGAGAGCAATATCTTCAATCAAATCCCAACTTTTCTTTGAAGGTATAGGGGCTTCATCATTAGGATGTTGTTGAGATGGTTGAACCAATTGAGTGAAGCTCGGTGGTGAACCAAATTGTAAAAGTAGATCTTGAAATGATGGTTGGGTCTAGAGACTAGCATCAACATGATGAACAAAATTTCCTCCATCTTCACCATATTGATCATCTTAATCATTTCCTTCATTTTCATCATCATCATCATCATCATACTCCATCTCATTTTCGTCTAAACTTTCACCCCTTATCGGAGTTGAATAGTTATCAATATTAGAGCTGACATTGTGAGATTGATGATGGTGGTGAAGCATAGTTTGAGAATTTTGGGTATTTTGAGGAACATAATAAGATGAATTTGGGATATTTTGAGAATATAGTAAGAAGAATTTGGAGTATTTTGAGAAAATGGAGGATTGAATGGAGGATTTTGATAATGAATTTGAGCACTTTGATTGTTAGAAGATTTTTTTCTTGATTTTTTTTTTTACTTGGATTTCTTCCATAATTTGGGTTATTTGAATCCATATTTTTTTTGGGATTATTAAAATGATTATTTTGGTATTTTTTAACAAAAAAAAAGTAGGAAAATAAGAAGAAAATATGTAAATATAAAATTATGTCAAAAAATATCAATATGAGTCTCATTTTACAGATCTCGAAAAAATATGACCGTTGGTATAATTTTTTTTTTAAAAAAAATTAATTAAATCCGAAAATAGCCGTTAATTACATTAACGACTATTTTTTGGCAATTAATCAAAAGCAACCATGTGGGTTTGGTAGATGACACGCGTGCCAGGGAATGCAGGGGGGAGCTGCTGGTTTTCATGGACCAATACGAACGCGACACATGGCAATGTTTTTGAAAAAAAATGAGTGACCGTTCACTTGAACGGGTCACGTGAAGACCTTCTTTGGTGATCTATTCCCCAATCCACCTAATAAAAGATCACCATTTTTATTATTTTTTCCCTTGTTTGGACATATGACCCAAAAAGAGATCATCATCATTGATGCTCTAACAATCTGAAATTACCAATCCCCACCCATGTGCTCCAATCCAGATGACCTAGGAGCTCAATTACCCCACTTTCCCAAATTTTTTTTCATCGTTATTCTCTAAAATAGCTAGTCTCTTGAGAGACGGTCCTCAAGCCTAGCCCATATATGTTGTCAGTCTAATTTAAAAACAAAAAAAAATTAAAATCCCAACAACAGTTTGTGAGTTTCAAAAAACACCTTCCACATATTTCAATGAACATCATTAACCACTCTTTTTGGAAACTACCTAGGTAATTATTATGCTCTAATCTCAATAAAAAAAAACTTTCATATTATCAATGAAAAGTAAATATTAAGATTCGAATATAATTTCATCTTGAATTTACCCTCAATCACGTCTATAAAAAAAACTTCTTTATAACTATTTGATAACTGATTTTTAAGCCAACTTACATTATTTTTAATGTCAACTTATGTTATATATAATCCCAACATACATCATATTATATGTCAATTTATATAATATATTATTCATATTGACTTTTTAAAGACTTTTTTATGAATATTTGATAACACATTAAATTGAATAATTAATACCAACTAAAAGCATAATTAATCTCAACTTATATTATGGTTAGTGCAACCTTAAGTTAGACTTAATGTCAAATTACATCAGAATTAATATCTACTTATATCAGACTTCATACTAACTACAGCTGACTAAATGTCAACTTCATTCAAACTTTATGGCAACTTACGTCGGACTCAAAACCAACTTAAACATTCTTTGTCAACTAAAAATACATCATTCTCTGTAAGTTGGCATTAAGTATGATGTAAGTTGGCGTTAAGTTTGATGTAAGCACGCAATAAGTCTGATGTAAATTGGTATTAGGTATGATGTAAATTGGCATTAAGTTTGATCAGTGGTGGATCCAAAAAAAGAAGTGAAGTCAATAATGAAAAAATTACAATCACTAGTGAATTTTTGGACCTTGAATTAGAAAGAAAATGTGATTCGAAAGCAAGTTTTTTGAAATATCTATCCATTTGCAACTCTACAATACACAACAACCATGAATCATTACATAATTTACATTAGTAATGATTCATTACCATATATATTATTAATCATTATTGTCTATTGATAATTCTAATTTCAACATCAAATTTAAATTCAAAAATCCAATTTATGCCAATAAATTAAGTAACTTACCCAATTTAAAAAACCCTAAAATTAACAATCCTAATTATGTAATTGCAAATAAAAAATTAATATGAAAAATTTCATCATCATTCCAACATTAGAAATGGATTACTTCAAATTAATTTGATTAATTTCAACATTAAGATTAAATGACAAAAAATTGTAAAGTAAAAAGAAAAAAATAACCTTAAACAAGTGAAATCATAAATGGTCCAACAAAAGATAGTGATGTGCAGCGCGGTAGCCGGAAAGTGGAGTGGTGCTGCGGTGGACGCCGGTTGCCGGTCATAGTCTCACATAGCCGATAGAGGGTTTGGGTCTTTGGGAAAGGCTTCGACATTCACTGGCTCTACTCGCTGCTGCAGGTGCTGCCCGCTGGGCTTTTACTTTCTTTGGGGATTGGGGGTAATTAATAGGGGCAATAAAAACAGAAAAATAAATTCATGAATGCTATTAATAAGTTTTGTACATGGGTCTATGTTGTGGGAGATGAGAGTACTAACCCAAATCTATTAATAAATTCAGACCTAATAACTATTTATATCAGATTACATCCAATTTACATCATATTGAATACTAACTTATATCAAACCCAATACCAACTTACAATAGATATAAAGCCAACTTACATTAGACCAAATGGCAACTTACATCAACTTAATGTCAACTAACATCAGACTCAATGTTAATTTATATTAGACCTAAAAACATCAAACTTAAAACCCACTCATATAAGAATTAATATCAACTTACATCAGACTGATGCCAACTTATAACAGTTATAATGTCAACCTATAACATATATAATGTTAACTTACAATAAACATAATCCCAAATTTACGTTAGATTAATTGCCAACTTACATCAACTTAATGTCAACTTACATCAAAGAGAAAATAGGTCGGTCTCTAAACGAAAAAAATAATTACAAGAACAATGATAAATATGTCAAAAATACCTTTAAAAAACGAAAAAAATGAATCAACAAATAAATGGATCAAACTTATTATTTACCTGTGAACGAAGAAGAACAGAGAATATGAAAATATGAAAAAATTAATCAAACTTTTTAATTCAACACGTAATGGTTGGTCTGAATTTTGAGAAAATATGAGAAGAGAAAGCTTGAAGATGGAATAGGAAGAATAAAGGGGAAGAGGTTAATGAATGAATAAGATGATTGACATAATTAATGCACAAATAATGAGGTAATTTTTTAAAACTCACAATTTTAATTTTTAATGAAAACCCAACCTTTATTTTTTTAAAATTATATGATATGGGCTGGCCCATGAAAGATGGTCTCTTTGAGAGACCGTCTTTCATGAGAATTTGTGTCTCTAAAAAGACAAATGTTACAACCCATTTAAAGTCACGCCCCAAAATAATTAAATCTAATCACAATTATTTAAACTCTTGGATTTTTGATTGCGGGGCAACCCATACTATAACCTTTGATTCTTGTGATATTTTATCTATTGACCCCACCACCCATACTCATATTAAAATTGCTAATGATGATATTGTCTGTGTGGATCGTGAAGGCCCCATTGCCATTTCATCGTGTCTTAAATTAAACGATGGCCTTGTGATTCCAAATTTTCCATACAAATTATTATTCATTAGCCAGCTTAGAAAGGAACTTAACTGTACTGTTCTCATAACCGCCCATGGTTGTGTTGTGCAGGATGCCTACACCCAGAAGATCATTTGTCATGGTACTAAAAGTGGCGGTTAGTACTACTTAGATAATCCTGGATTGGTTCTCAGGGGGAGTTAGCTTTCTCGTTCTAGGCTACAAGAAACTTTGAAGGCAAGTTTGGTTTCGGTCATCCCGAGACTAAACTTAAGGAGAAGTATAGGAAATAAGGAAACAAAATATTTTGATTTTATTTTTGATTTTATTCCAGAATATTATGAATTTGGTTTTTTAGAAAATTAAGACATTATGTTATTTTGTTTCTATAATTTTAGCTTCTTTCTTTGTATTTATGGC
The DNA here is from genome assembly GCF_026212465.1 of Amaranthus tricolor. Lineage (NCBI taxonomy): Eukaryota > Viridiplantae > Streptophyta > Magnoliopsida > Caryophyllales > Amaranthaceae > Amaranthus > Amaranthus tricolor. The sequence goes on along the minus strand of NC_080048.1, from coordinate 6,388,449 downwards.
AGTGTTTTTTCTCTACTTTGACAATAAGAAAATTGAATGATTCAAGCTTAATCCTCAAACCTAAATTCTTATAATTAATTCCTACATGAAGCACTCAAATTTAAAGATAAAGTTTATCTTTATTGTCTAAACTTTTTATAAAAATATTTTTTATAAAATATTATTATATGTTTTGTATTTGTTTTTCAAGTGCGTTATATAAGTGAAACAATTAGATATTAAATTGATAAGTCATTTTTTAATTTTAAAAAAATAATATTATATATTGTATAGGCATTAATTATTCTCTTTAATTATTGAAAATATAAATATTATGTTAAGATTATTGGCGATTTGAGTAATTAGGACATAATTAAGAGCATTAATCAAGTATGTTAGTGTAAGCAAGAAGAGCACCAAGTACTAGATTGAGATTGGTTGAGGAAAAGTCACATTCACATTGTACTTCGTATAATGTATTCATATAGGTTGTGTGTATGCTTGGAGTGTCAGGCTTGGCCTTGTAGTGTATCCCATTCAGAGGGAGGACAAGGTGTAAAAGTATTGAGGGACCATAAGACGTGTGGAAGAGACAAGAAATCAAAACAAAAGTGCTAGCCCAGCACATGCTCGTTCGAACAGGCCACCTGCTACACTCTTTGATCATTGCTACCTCGTTTTTCTGTTTAGTGGTGTTGCTTTCCATTATTTCCCCTACTTCCTCTATAAATACTCGTACATACCCTAGGTTAAAAAGTATGTCTAAGTCTCATTTATAGAACTCCATATTGCTTAAGTATTCTCCCTAATTAGCTCCTCTCATCCTACACATAACTTTTAGTGGTGATTTCTTTAAGTTTGTATTCCTCCTTTAGGCCTTGTTTGGTTTGAAGGAAACAGAGGGAAAAGAAAGGAAAGGATTTAAAGGGATGAAAATCCCCTTGTCTAGACAGCAAAAAGGGAGGGAGAGGGGTTTGAAAGGAAGATGTTTGGAGGGATTAAATCCTTTAATTTTGTTAACATTAAAATCTCTTCATAAGAGAAAAGATTTAAAAGGAAAATAATCTTTCTTTCCTTTCCCTTCCCTTCCTTCTTAAACAAATAAGGGAGTCTTTTCCCTCTCTTTCCTTCCCTTTCCTTTCCCTTCTTTTCTTTGCCCTCCCCTTCCTTTCTTTTCTCTCCTAATTTGCTATCAAAATTAAACATAGTGTTAAAACACAATAATATTATCTTAGGATAGAACGGTAAGTGTAGCCCAAGATTGATAAACCACCTTAAATTCTTGTCTCTTTATTTGATTGTTGATTATTGTTATTAATCATATACTTGTATACTTAGTCCCTACAATTAAGACACATCATAAACACTTATTCAACTTTATATTGTGATTTTTGGTGAGTGAGAGTGCCTTTCCTTTCAAATTATTATATGATTACATTTATATACATGTATTGGTAGTGAGAGTATATCTTAATTGGATTCAAGTTTGTTATAATTGACTAGAAATGAGATAATTTAAAGAAAAATAATTTGCAAATTACAGTCTTAAAGTTTAGTATTTTTGCGAATCACAGCCTCAATATTTTATTTTTTGTGAATTACAGCTATCAAAGTATACATGTTCAGGCCAAAATACAGAATTCCGACCATTTTGGTGGTCGGAATTTTAGGTGAAGTAGTTGAAATTTTGTGTTTTTGGCCTGAACTTGTAAACTTTAATACTTTGGTGACTGTAATTCGTAAAAAATAAATATTGAGACTATAATTCATAAAAATGCTAAATTTTAAGACCGTAAAATAATTTAAATCAAGAGGAAATTTGAAGTGAAAAAAGAGTGAACCTAATTCAGAGAAACACAGATCCTCCTATCTTCAACAAATTGAAAGAATCTACTCCCTATGCACTTACATCAGCATAGCATGTCGACAACCATTCATTCAGATTTTCTGACAATATCATTTCCCCAACTCCCAACAATTCAATTCTAGCTTTCAAATACTGAATTCATACCTTAACTAATCAGTCTCCGTCTCACACTATACTCCGATAGTCAATTCTAGTTTGTTTGTTTGGTACTACTATTTGATGTTTCTACTTTTTTTATTTTAAATATTTTATCTGTTGTTTTTCTAAAAAAATTTTTCTTTTTTTTTACCTTATTTTTCTGACATAATTAACATTAATAATCCCGATTTTAATATTTTTTAACACTTATAATCTCTATATACTTTTCACTAACTATATTTTAACATTTGTATAATACTTTTACTTAAAATACTTACAACTAATTGTAAAATATTTGTGAGAAAATATTACTATCAATTTTTGGTAATACTTATAAGGATAATATGTTTTCTATTAATTTTATTTTAATATTTTTAAATATTTGCAATCCCATTACTTTTCATTAACTTTACATTATATATATTTATTAATGTTTATGATCCTACTTTTTCACTCTTAATTTTATTATTTAATAAAATAATATATACTTAATTTCCATAAACATTCGGTATAGAATGTCAAAATGTTCCTTATGGAAAATTAAATAGAAAGTGAGCGAGTATTTGTTTTCTCATGAGACAAAACCACAGTGCTTAAAATCAAAGGAATCAACCAAAAAGTGTGATATTGCTTATAAAACCCTAGCCCGTCTTATATGAGACCCCGTCTTATATGAGACCGTCTCACGGTGAGACGATCTAAAATAAGAAGTTTATAAGCTAAAAGTTTCTATTATTGAGCTATTTAACCCAAGAATAAGACATGTCTTACGGTGAGACCGTCTCATACAAGAATTTATTCAAAAAATGACCATATAGACATAACAGACTGAAAAATTCATAAACTAATACACAAAAGAAAATATAAAATTGCAGCCTAGACTTAAATACATCTAGCTAGATTATGACTGGGGTTAATTTATTCAAAACTTATTAATATTAAATTTAGTAACATATAACACAGAAAAATGATAGCCTAGCTGGTTTAGTACACCGATGAATGTTCTACCCACCATATTCTAATAAAGTACGCAAGGAGATATAACGCCATGACGGTATGGAGATAGAATTAGAAAAAGATTGGCTATGCAAAATCACAGTATGAAGAAGAAAAAGATAGCAAATTTCTGAAAATATACAATTTGATATTTTACTTTCATCAAGTACAATGTTTGTAGCTTCAAGCTACTGGTTACACATGCAAAACTTCTTTGTTTCTGAATTTATTATTTAAGGGGGGGAGAAGGGATGGACGGGTGACTGGGATCGCCTTCCTGCGTAGGTGACACAAAGGTTATTTACGACTACATGATACAGGAATGTCGAATCTACCTCAATTAGGGCGCCTCAAATTAGTTAAATTTACCGCCCATTCTTCCAAGTCTTCGTGCAACTCCAAAGATAACGGCTTTTGTTAGAAGCCCTTTGTCGAGACTACAAGCAAGGGCAGCTGCCCCGCCAAATATGAGGAGCTTTGAGACGTTCATCCCTCCTTGCTGCTTCTCTTGGGGCGTTGAAACTTCGGTCACAGACTGATCATCCCCGTTCAACAAAGCTGTCAAATATTGTGAGTCTACTTTCGTGGTGATATGGGCCATTTCGGCTTGGGGTGAGAGGGGTGCATCGCCAGCTCTTGCTTTCTGGTAAATTCGTAGACCAGGGTCGATTTTTTTGACGGCTCCCCACATCCCTTGTCGTACACCAAGTTTAGCTATTTCCCATGGAATACCCATGTCTTCGTGATGAAAAAGGAGCACTTCAACTGCTGTCATCTCACCCGTTCTCCTAGATTCCGCTGGTTTAACAATAACAACGATCTCAGAACCCTTATTTTTCACAAGATAGACAAGTAGGAAGTACAAAATACGAAACCTACCTGGGCGAATACACCAACTTGAATAATACAGATCCACGCGTCTCGGCTTGTCCTTTCGAGGCACGGAATTAGGTATTCCCTGATGAGAAAAAAGAAACACGAAATTATGGCGGCGTTCACATAGAGCTTCAAATAATGATCATGTGAAGATCCAAAAAAAAGGTGGTACTTTTCGATATAATAAATTCCGCTTTATTTTATGTCGCTCATAGAATTATGATCTTAGGGTTTAAAAGACTTGTAAACTTATGTGCTAGTTAACCAATCAAGGGTCAATCGGAATACGATCTTTTACATCACAATATCACATATTGGGATGTCAAGCTTTATAGTCTATACCTTTGTCACGCAGTAAAATGTTCTTTCACACTCCCATATCCTACGGCCAATTATGTACTCTCGGTCACTGCAGAAGAACGGAAACTGCATAGACAACCAGCAAAAGTCAGTTACATGCCATTAGATGGAGTTGATCCTCCACAATGCTTTACAAGGAAGTTTTTTACCTTGCGAACCCATTGCACTACCATGGTTCCAGTAGTACGAGACTCTTCAAGTGTTTTAGAATTTATGAGCATGGGGTCAAACGATGGTCGAAATTTATCATCCCAAAAGAAGTCTCTTACCATCTCGGGTGTTGCATCTTCAAAAATTGTACTACTACGATACTGAGGTGGACCGGTCTAGAAAAAAAAAAGCGTTAATTTACAATGTCTTAATACAAATCAAGTAATCAACAGCTGAAACCCTCGGTTAACTCACTGTAACATAATTCGCTAGTTAATTCGTTTTTGAATTCGTGATTTGCTCAAGTTTGCCCAAGAATAGCCCAAAATCGACCATAATTTGCCTTTTTCGATTCGCTATTCGTGAGGAGATTAATGAATCATGTGACACTCATCAACTACATCAAGTAAAAAAGCAAGAAATTTCGAGTTTGGGGGGTACTCTTTACCTCGGGGTCTCTCCGCCAAGCTCGATAGTTCATGGTTGGGGTGGAGCGATCCATCATTTGTATCCACGAAGGACCTCCATCTTTCTCCTCAACAAGCTTAAAAAGATGCACCATATCATCATTATCCACAGCAGGATTTTCCTTGCCTTTTATCTGTGATGACCTAAACAAGAACCAAAACTCCATCTTTAATATTCATACCCAACAACACAAAAGATGAATTGAACAACTTAACATGGACACATGGTAAACAAACAATCATCTCAAGAGAAACCTCCCATTAAGTCCTCAAATTATACAACCAAGAACTTACAATTTTATACAAAACTTAAAACAATTTCAACAAACTAATAATAACCAAAAACCCCACTATTTTCCACTAAGATAACCAAGACCACTATCAAAGTATATAACATTACACTAAGCTTCAACCATTAGCTAAAGCTGAGTTGGTTCCTTAACATGATATTAGAAGTCAACATAATAAAAGGTCTGATATTTATTCACTCCTCATTATAATTGGAGCAATGAAGATTATGGTTAAAGAGCCAATGTTACATCCACCCTACTAGATTGAAAAATTTCGTGCAGCCAGTGAGACCGTCTCACCGTGAGACGATCTCAAAACAAGAAGCCCATATAAGTTAGAAACATCTATTACTGGGCTATTTAACCTATTAACCTATGAGGCATGTCTCACGGTAAGACCGGTCTCATGTAAGAATTTATGAATTTCGTGTGAGCTGTGTGAGAGTATATAACATACATATGATTTTAGCCATTAGCTTAAACTTCTAATTGAGTTGATCCCTACAAACACTACAAATAGAAAGCACAAATAAACTTCTTGTTTAAGCAACTACAAGTCTACAACAGCAATAAAAATTTAATTCAAGAGCTACCCTCGTCAATAACACACAATTCTACAACTCACAAATTAGTATTAAGCAAAACTAGAAATATTTGAACTAACTTGATTACAATTCAATTCAAATTACCTGAAATTGGAGTCAACAAAAGTGGGTTTCAAAGCCAATATCTCATTATTTGAACTAATATCCTCACCAATTGATTCTCCTTTAGAATTTGAGAATTTCATGGTAAAAGGAGTGAAGCTTTGAATAGAAGGAAGCACTTTTGACGGAGAAGAAGGAGATAAAAATTCCACAAATTTGGACATTAAAGATTCAAACTTGTTTTTGTCCAAACTTTCCCACCACCTTGGTCTCCATACCCATCCAATTATAAGACCGACCAGAAAAGCAGTCCAAATTGGAGCAATAAAAAACATAATATCCACCATTAATCCACTTCTAATTGATGTGGGCAGATCAAATATTCCCCAAATTGCTTCAATTAATCCCATTTCAACCCAATTCCCAATAAATTAAGCAAAATTCAGAAATTATTTTCAACAAAGATCACAACTTTATCACCCAATTTCCCCTCAAAATTATAAAATTGGGGAATTTATTCATGGGGTTGGATTGTTTAATCAAATAATCCAAAACCCAGAACTAAAAATCAATAAAAAATTTCCCCCAAGCTCAAAAATTTAACGAATTGTGGTAAGGAGAGAGAAAAAAATGGAGATAAGTATGACACAGTAGAAGACCTAAAGAAGAACCAGAAGAAATCTTGTTTGGTATAGAATTAACTTTATATTCTTATAAATTCTTAGTACAACCATACACAAAAAAGAATCTGACAAAATGGAATTGGAAGGTTGAAGCGTTTAATGATTAAATTTAATGGTGTAATTTAAGTGAAGAATAAAGGATCCACCAAACAAGAATAAATAAATTATTTGAAAAGCCAAAAAAAATACCAATGAAAGATGTGCTGCTTACAAGCTTGAGTTAGTATATATGGAAATGGTGAAGTGTTGAAGATATATATAAAGTGTGTGGAACAATACAGAAATCCGCGGTTGAGGATGAGACCAGAGGCTGTGTGGGGGAGACTTTTTTGGTTGGTATTATTCACGTTTGTTTGAAAATTGAACTTTTGGACGGTCGGGTAAATAGTAACCCCGATTTTAAACCGATGGAGTCTTGCATGGATCAAATTTTCGTAAGAGACGGTCTTATTGATAGATCATCTTTAAATAGATCGACGTATTATATATTTTAAAATATTATAAGTAGGCATTAAGAATTATGTAAGTAGACATTTAAGATATTGAAAGTAGACATTAAGAATACGGTAAGTAAGCATTAAAAATAACATAAGTAGGCATTAATAATATGGTAAATAGGCATTAATCTTTAATGGGTTAGACTTGATTTACGTCTCTCAACAGTAGTTGTACATGGATTGTGTTTTAAACGGGTTATTACTTGCAAAAATAAACAGCTAGTCTTGAGAGACCGTCTTTTTGATTTCTCAAGCCCAACCCATTAGAGATTAATACCTATTTACCGTATTCTTAATGCATACTTACATTATCCTTAATGCTTAATTACGTATCTTTGATACCTACTTTCAATATCTTAAATGACTACTTACATTATTATTATTGCCTACTTACAATATTTTAAAAAATATATAATGGTTAGACCAATCCAATTAGAGATGGTCTCTTTGTCTCTCACAAGAATTTGTGAAAAATAAAACACACTATGAACGCACAAATTGTTGTGTGAGACTGTTTCCCTATGAGACGTTCAACACATATGAGCTAAATAGCTCAACTAATACAATTATTAGCATATAAACTCTTTATTTTGTTGTCGACTCATCAATAAACGGTCTCTGACAAGAGTAACTCCTATAAATGACTTCCATATATGCCTTGTTATTATCGCAAAAAATCACAACTGATTAAATTTTGATCATAAAAGTATCAGTTCTGACAATAAAATGCTCAATTCAATTTAAAGTAAACCTAAAATGGAAATAAAAATTTTTAATTTTGACCTAGAAGAGATAATTATGGCGTTAAAGTGATCAATTTTTACTTAGAAGTTTTATAACCTTAAATTGATCAATTTTTTCAAATTCTACAATTTCGATGTTTAAGTGGTCAATTAAGACCTTAAAGTAATCAATTTCATATAAAGTGATCAATTCAAAGATCACTTATAGCTTTTAAAAGAAAACAATATTGACCGTAAAGGTATCAATAATAACCTTAAATTATCAATAACTGATACAGTTAGTCTTCTATGAGACGGCCTTAGCCGTGCAACTGGTCCAGGCCCAAGAATTTTTTTAAAATATTATGACATACTAATTTTAAGATTTAAAACGACAATTACAAGACTTAAAACTCCAATTTTAAGACTTAAAAGATCAATTTCAAAGTTTTTAATATCTACTTTAATGTTTGAGTCATCATATTTCAAAGTTAAAATGAAAATTTAATGCTTGTAATTGGTCTTTGAAGTCTTAAAATTGGCTTTTTAAGTATTGAAATTGACCTTTTAAATCTTAAAACTGTCAAATTCCATGACTTAAAATGTCAATTTCAAATCCTTGAAATTGATCTTTTAAGTCTTTAAATTGGTCTTTTTAACTCTTGAAATTAACATTTTAATTTGTAAATTGGTAAAAAAAATATATAATTGAGCCGGCTCAATAAGACGCGTCTCACAAGTGAGACGATCTCACCTAAGTTTTTGTGTTACCGATAGCGTATTGTAAAAAATTACAATTGGGTCGATTGAGCTATTGTTCTCATGGTAAGGCGGTCAATTGCAAGACATGCTGTATTATTATTTAATTTTCTAAATTATGATACATTACTATATATTTATAATTGTTAATAGCCTATTTATAATTGACAAAAACAAGTAATTAAGTTATAAAACATTTTACTCAATCTAACATACTTATCTCAATGCAAATTTAGAAGCACAAAAACATAGACAGGTTGGACCAAGAGTGGCTGACCCATTTAAAACCATTTTTAATTTTAGCCCGGCTTGGTCGTTCCTTATCTGACCCATTGCACATGTCTAGCCCAGTCTATGTGTCCTATATTTTTTTTTTGACAATATCTATCAAACACTCTTAACTTATATTTCACTCTAACTTATATTTACTCTCAATGTATTAATAAAAACATAGTTAAGCAATAAGCATAATTTTAATTTGTCTGCATTCAAAGATAATTAATATCAATTTTTTTATAATTTTAACTATACTAAACAAGAGATATTATAGTGTGAATAAATATATTAGTATGTGTGTCAAATTGTAATGAAACACATAGGAAATGACACAGGGAGCATTTTTTACAAACCTCCATATGAAAGTACACTCAAATAAAAAATGGTGGACAAAACAATAAAATATTTATATTGACTGTGACACGATAACATCTGATGTGTGAGTATAAGGTTGTTTTAGTTGGAGCAAGTATTATCATTTGTAGGCAAGAAGTTGAGATTAAATCTAACTTGACGTTCTCATTTTCTTAGTTTACCCTGTGATTCAAAAATAACTTGTGTATAGTGCAAGGACAAAGGTAAATATTGAAGTGAGAAAGGATTCAACAATCTAATTATGATTGTTTTAATACATAGAATTTGAGACAAAAAAAATAGGTATACTAAGTTAAAGTGGTCAAGTATTTATAAATAAGAAAGATAAAATAGAAAGTAGAAGTATTAGGATCAAAAAAATAAATAAAAATAAGACAAATTTAATAGGACTGACTAAAATGAAAAATGGGGTAAATTGAGTAGACAGAGGAGTAACAATTTTTTTACTCAATTCGCTATATTTAACCTTCAATTTGTCAGGCAAATATCTATAAAATATGAGCTCATATTTTCTTTCTTCATCTCATTTTTACATTTTTTTTATCTACTTGACTTTTATTAGTCATTTTCCAATTTACTCGCAACTAAAACAAGTAAACTAAAATATATAAAATGTAATAGACTCATTAAGCAAAGGTGATAAAAAACTTTATCTAATCGGATAACTAACTTTTGATGAATTTAGTAATCTTTAACAGTAACGACTTTTTTACCGAGTTTTATTTGAACAGACGTCATAACACGTTCCAAAACACTCATGAAAAAAGTAATTAGTCACTTTAAGAGCCTGTTTGGATTGAGTATAAATATTTAAGGGGGAAAATAAAGTTATAACTAATGAATTAAAAATAAATAGAGATACATTTGAAGTAGTTGAGATAGTTGTGAAGAAGGTAAAATAAGCATGAAATAAAAATAATGAAGAAAAAAGAAGATAATGTCCTCTATTATGAAGGTAATACATTCTTCACCCTCCCCTAGGATAAATATTTACCCCATAAAATTGAGATCTTCCTTTATTTTTCATTACTTTGCAACCATTCTTCTACCTCTACAATCCATTAATTTCTCATTTATCAACTTTATTTTCTTGCTTTAATTTTTTTTGCCCCTAAACATTTACATTCAGCCCTAAAGTTGATTTATTCAAAATTTTGAGGGAAGTCATGAAGTGAAAAGAAGAGAATTTGGTGTAAAAGAGGGAGTAGAGCGACATAAGGTGTTGTTGTGTTGGCTTGAAGCAATGGATGAAAACGTCGTAGACTGAACCACCGTATGCGTTGGAAGAAAAGATGAGAAACTAGTCAACTACTGTCTGTTTATGCTCGTTTGAGCACTTAATGTTCTCATTCGAACACACTTATGATATTTTAATTCACGGGACTTAAATCCCCTTAGTTCTTCCCTAATAAAAGTACCTAAGTTTATTGTTCTTATTAGGCCGTGATAATTCGTTATATTATCTCATCGTGGTCCACTCATATGATCACGGGACACCCGTGGGCTCGGGCCTATAAACCCATAGGTCAAGAGCATTGACTTGCTTATATACCAAGTGAGGTTCATTGATTCCCAAAACCATATGATAGTAGGAGGATTAGCTCACTCAATACATATACAAGTCAACTACACACTATTGTATCGATGTGGGATCTTATCTCACTTGTAAAGTATTTCCAACAATTTTGCTTAACTTGAGCGAGCATTATTTGGGGTTTTCTCTTAGGATTGAAGAACATTGTAAAGAGAGGATTTGAGAGCCACAGCAAGAGGGTTTGAATGAATTAAACACTAATAATCCGTGCGATATTGTGATTGAGAATAATGAGTTCTTAGCTTCTATTCTTCAGTACGCAGGCATCTTAATATAATTGGCTTTCCTTTTGCTTGTGTGGAATTATAGTCTATGAACAAATTATTCATAAGGATTTATTCCCACCTTCCAAATTCGTGTTTTCTTTCTTATTTTATCTCTCATTTTGTACTTCAATTTCATGTTCAATGTTCTTACTTGCTTCTTAATTGATCTTGCTTTGGTATTTGCACAATAATTTTTTGTTGGCAACTAAACCTTAAAAGATTAGTCCGTTAGCCCTTATAACAATTTCAATAGTATTATCATTAATAAGCATGACATTAAGAAATGTATATTAAAGTTTCTTTGTGAATATTATATTTAACTTTTGTTTTATAGTGAAATACGATAATACAAATATACAGTTAATAAAAAATAATTATATATTAAAAAAATGCAAGTAACAAAAATCTGTTAAAAATAAACATAATGTAAGTTTAAACATAGATGAAATACTAACATATATATAATATATAGTTTATTCGTCTTTTTCGATTTATTAATTATTATTTTATCATTCTTCAAATTTCATTTAGAAACATAATCTTTTTCTTCTCATCAATACATTACTATATATCTTCCATCGATTCACCTTACCTTGGTGAGGTAGACTACGTCATTTTGTTGCAAAGTTTGAGAGGTTTTTTTTCCTTTATCATTTTATTTTATTTTATTTATATTTTTCTACTATAAATTAATAGAGTGAATGAAAAATATTTGTAAATAAGACATTTATAAATCTCTCACCAACTCATCCTTATCTAGGTGAGGACTGAGGTAGACCACGTCATTTGTTGTAAACTTTGAGAATTTTTTTTTTTCTTCATCATTTTATTATAATTATATTTCTCAATTATTAATCAATCATATATAATAGGAGTATAATATAAAAGTGAATGAAATATAACAAAAGAGTGTAAACTTGTAGGTTAAAGGTAATATAAAATGTGGTTGTATTTATTTTTTAATTAAAATTTTCCAAAGTAAGTAGAACATTTCAAAAAGAAAAGTATAATAAGATTATAGTTGAATAAGTAGACTCTTTGAAAATATGGAAAATAATAAGTCCTTATCCTGCAACATTTTATATATTTCACTTAAAAGAAAACTAACCTAATTTCATGTATTTTTAGTTTTTTTTTAATTATAGTATACACTGAGTAAGAAATAGATGAAAATTGAATTCTACGCTTTGGAAAACAGTATTTGCTTACAACATTTAATTTTCATTTATTTATCATTTTAATGAGTTAAGTTTTAAAAGTTTTTATGTTTTTGTACTCCATTCTTTAATTGATAAATTAAATACGAGTATAGAAACGGGTATGATTTGTCTACATCTTTCAGGATAAAGAAAACCCCTTACCTGAACCCTACCTTATACGAAATATTAGAAGTGTCATTTATCTTTATTTTTAAATACAAGTATACACTTATAAATTATTTCAAGTGGTCAATTACTCATTGGTTTATGGTCAGTGGTCAACGTTGAATATATTACTAATACTACTAAAATATTTGTACGTCCTTTAAATAAAGCTTTTTTTTTTGTATCGAGTACGTAGAATGAAGTCAAAGTTTACATATTGGAGTAAGTAAGAGTTGTTAAGTTGATTTGTGACATTTGTTCACGAATCTAGATTTTGATATTTCCTCATTATTTATTATTGAATTTAATTTGTTACTCTTTTCTATTCTCTATTATTATTTTATTTAATTTTTTAGTATTATTTATTAATTATTTTTAATTTGTATTTTATTTTTCAGGACAATAGCCAGGATTAGCATAAGTGCAAGAATGACTGCATAGGTACTATACCATCTGGAGCCCTCCATACCCAAATGTATACCATAAAATATGTTTGAGATTGCCAAAATAATCAAGATCCGTCCTGCATTATGGTGGTACCAATTCCAGTATTTCCTTGGCTTTGTTCCTTTTTTTTGGTCTAATCAAGACAGCCATTACCTGCAGAAAGTCATACATTTTTTTATTTTGGTGCACTTTTTTTGGACATCAGTTTAACCAAAAGCTTAAGCTGATGGTTGAGGCCTATAGTATGTTATATACTTTATCAAATTCCTTACATCAGACCATTTAGACTAAAAGTGTGAATGTATCACAAACCCTTCATTAAAGAGTTGGTGTGTTAGTTGGAAACAAGGATAAGACTGCATACATTCGACCCTTCAAATTCTGTCTAAGTGGGACCCACTAATGGCATTGGAGTAATAGAATGTTTACTAGATGAAAATTACCTGAAGACAACCAAGTATGAGGATAAGGATACCAAGGTTCTTGTGGTGTGTTATTTCTGCATTAAGTTAAAGTGTAGTAAAGTTTGATTTGTTTCGATATAAACTTTATTAAAATCTAAAATTTTATTATTTTCAATAAACACGATTTCAGTTATTTACAATTGAATATGTGCATTAACAAACATGCAAAAAACTAAATAAGACAATAATAGTGAATAAGATGGAATACAATTTTTACTTTCATTATTCACTTTCAATATACATATTTTCAAAAAATATAATTTCAGGCTTTTTTTTAATGATTTGTACCCACACACTAAATATATGCTATTATCTATTTATAATCTATCTATATAATTATTAGAAAAAATTGTCTAAAATAATCAAATATTTTCACGATTTCTTTACAATAAAACCTATGTTTGATCAATTATACTCAATTTTTAGATAGCTCAGAGTACACCAGATAACTATCAACCTCTAAAATAAGTCATCTTGCCTTTAACATAAATTAAAAATAAAGAAAATCTAAAATAAATGATAATGATAACAATAGCAGAAAATTTGGGTTGCCCCCTGCTGCCTCACCTAAGTACCGCTGTTGTATGATTTCAAAACAATAAAAATAGTAACGCTATTTGTATGCATTTTTTTTGCACTGTTTACGTAGTTACTCTTATTTTATATTTTACTCTTAATTTATATTTTTTCGATTTTTTTAATATTCTTCATCAATCTCTCTGAATATGTATTTTATTCTTAATTTATAACATTGTCATGTAATATTTTATTTGATTCGTCTCAATACAAATTTTATTAATATTAATATTAATATTTTATAATTTTTACTAAACCCAATTGAGATATTTATGTTCGAATATTTGTATTGACAAACGTATAAAAACCAAATGAGATAATAATAGTGATTATGAGACGGTACTTTTTTTGACCCAAATTAGTTGCAATTAGGCATGGCCACGGGGCGGGTTACCCGGAACCGAACCGGTCCCGAACCGCTTGGAACCGGAACCGGAACCGGAACCGGAACCGTTTGCGACAGGTTCCGAACCGCCCCGAACCGCGAAACCGTGAAACCGCCGGAAAAAAGTCGCCGGAACCGTGAAACCGCCGGAAAAAACCGTCGTGAACCGGGCCAAAAAACCCGCGGGTTGGAACCGGAACCGGTCCGGGAGAACCGGTCCAACGGTTCCATGGAACCGGTTCTGGAACCGGAACCGGGACCGGTCCGGTTGAACCGGCTCAACGGTTCCATGGAACCGAAACCGGGACCGGTCCGGTTGAACCGGCCCACCGGTTCCATGGAACCGTTGAGCCAAACTAGCCGTTAGAGAGCCGTTGGAATCCATCCTATAAATACTCATCACTTTCAATCATTTTCATTCACAACTCATCTCTTCTCCTACTCTCTCTACTTAATTCTTTAATTACGCAATTATTCTCTTAATTACATAATTAGTCTTCTAATTATTTCTTAATTTAGTTAGTTACATAATTAACCATTTATTTATTTCTTAATTCTATATTTCTATTTTTACTTCTATACTATCAATCATGTCTTCATTTTTGAAAAAAGCCACAAAAAAAGTTACTAAAGTGGCAAAATCATTAGGAGGTTCCAGTTCCTCCAAAAGAAAGGCCACTTCTACTCCGTCGGTATCAACAACACACTCCATTAGTAATTATAATTATGAACCTAATTATCCGGAAGGGTACGACCCGGAGTTACATCAATATGCAGAAGAAGTGGAAAAAGATATACAAATTGAAGAAGAAGAAGAACAAGAAGAAGAACCAACGACCCCAATTGGGGTACATATATCTCGACAGTCATCAACAAGATCAGATGAAGAACAAGGAGAACAACAACAACAAAGACAAGCTCGTGGTAAACGAGTCAATTTCCAAACTATCGGTTAGTTTTATAATTTTATTCTTCAAATTAATTAAACTTTAAATTATTTATTTATTTAATTATAGTTTTATAATTTTAAATTATTTATTTAGATGAAGATGAACCAGTAAGACAACCTTTTCCGGCAACGCCACCTTCTAGTGGTAGAGCTGTTTCACATGTGTGGTCGTATTTCACAAAAGAACCAACCGAGAATCCAGATATGTTCCTATGCACTTGTCAAATTTGTGAAAGTCAAGGAGTAAAGCCCTTAGTTTCATACAATTTCGCCAGAGGTAAATACTTTTTAAGTTTTTTATACATACATAATACATTCATACATTATATATTCATATTTTATAAACATTTATTTATTGTGTTTTGTGAATACGTGTTAGGTGGTGGAACGGGATCTTTTAACAAACATTTGGCAAAGAAGCATGGAATCACAAAAGAAACTCATGCATCAAGCGGCAGCGGGACCACAAGTGGAAGCCGACAGACACAATGGGACATTCCCAACACAGGTATGCCTTTTAGATATAATCGTAATGACATGATTGATGAATTTTCTAGGTATGTAATTTGCGATGAATTGCCTTTTAACCACGGTGAAAGTAGGGCATATGAGCGTCTCACTAGACAACAATTGCAACCACAATTTAGAGCAATCCCTAGGAACACTCTTAAAAGACGAACAATTAAATTATACGAATCAATGCGCTATGACCTAGTTGAAATGTTTAAATCGTTTAATGGTAAGGTTAGCATAACAACTGACATATGGTCTGCTCCCCCACATTTAGAATCTTATATGTGTGTAACAGCACACTGGATAGATCGAAATTGGATTATTCAAAAAAGAATAATTGCTTTTGAGACTATGCCAGAAAGACACACCGGCGAAAACATAAAATATAGATTAATAGAGATATGTAGGGAATGGAACTTATTAGATAAAATATTTTGTTGTTCAACAGATAATGCAACCGCAAACATAAAATGTATAGAACTTTTATTTAACGAACCCGCCTTTAGTTTAATCCTTGGGGGTAGCTTATTACACATACGTTGTTGTGCGCACATAGTTAACTTATCTTGTCAAGTAGGTATAAAACAATTAAGTGAATTATTAGAACCAATTAGGGATATAGTAAAATGGCTTAGGATCGGAAAGATTAAAAGAAGATATAAACAATTATGTGACCAATACCAACTTAAAAAAGTGTATTGGTCATTAGATACTCCTACACGTTGGGGGTCAACGAACGATTTATTAAGAAAGGCGATTGCTTATCGCCCAGTAATAACACAACTATATAGTGAGTGTACAGATAGTTTCATAGCTGATGAAACTTGGGAATTAGCAATAGGTGTACATAACATATTAGAAGCGTATGACCACGCGACTAAGATTTTTTCTTATGTTTATGAACCGAACGTTCACTTAGTAATAAGTGAATGTATTACTATTTTTTATCACCTGCTTAAACATACACAAGAAGATACTAACCCACAATTAGGCATGGCCACGGGGCGGGTTACCCGGAACCGAACCGGTCCCGAACCGCTTGGAACCGGAACCGGAACCGGAACCGTTTGCGACAGGTTCCGAACCGCCCCGAACCGCGAAACCGTGAAACCGCCGGAAAAAAGTCGCCGGAACCGTGAAACCGCCGGAAAAAACCGTCGTGAACCGGGCCAAAAAACCCGCGGGTTGGAACCGGAACCGGTCCGGGAGAACCGGTCCAACGGTTCCATGGAACCGGTTCTGGAACCGGAACCGGGACCGGTCCGGTTGAACCGGCTCAACGGTTCCATGGAACCGAAACCGGGACCGGTCCGGTTGAACCGGCCCACCGGTTCCATGGAACCGTTGAGCCAAACTAGCCGTTAGAGAGCCGTTGGAATCCATCCTATAAATACTCATCACTTTCAATCATTTTCATTCACAACTCATCTCTTCTCCTACTCTCTCTACTTAATTCTTTAATTACGCAATTATTCTCTTAATTACATAATTAGTCTTCTAATTATTTCTTAATTTAGTTAGTTACATAATTAACCATTTATTTATTTCTTAATTCTATATTTCTATTTTTACTTCTATACTATCAATCATGTCTTCATTTTTGAAAAAAGCCACAAAAAAAGTTACTAAAGTGGCAAAATCATTAGGAGGTTCCAGTTCCTCCAAAAGAAAGGCCACTTCTACTCCGTCGGTATCAACAACACACTCCATTAGTAATTATAATTATGAACCTAATTATCCGGAAGGGTACGACCCGGAGTTACATCAATATGCAGAAGAAGTGGAAAAAGATATACAAATTGAAGAAGAAGAAGAACAAGAAGAAGAACCAACGACCCCAATTGGGGTACATATATCTCGACAGTCATCAACAAGATCAGATGAAGAACAAGGAGAACAACAACAACAAAGACAAGCTCGTGGTAAACGAGTCAATTTCCAAACTATCGGTTAGTTTTATAATTTTATTCTTCAAATTAATTAAACTTTAAATTATTTATTTATTTAATTATAGTTTTATAATTTTAAATTATTTATTTAGATGAAGATGAACCAGTAAGACAACCTTTTCCGGCAACGCCACCTTCTAGTGGTAGAGCTGTTTCACATGTGTGGTCGTATTTCACAAAAGAACCAACCGAGAATCCAGATATGTTCCTATGCACTTGTCAAATTTGTGAAAGTCAAGGAGTAAAGCCCTTAGTTTCATACAATTTCGCCAGAGGTAAATACTTTTTAAGTTTTTTATACATACATAATACATTCATACATTATATATTCATATTTTATAAACATTTATTTATTGTGTTTTGTGAATACGTGTTAGGTGGTGGAACGGGATCTTTTAACAAACATTTGGCAAAGAAGCATGGAATCACAAAAGAAACTCATGCATCAAGCGGCAGCGGGACCACAAGTGGAAGCCGACAGACACAATGGGACATTCCCAACACAGGTATGCCTTTTAGATATAATCGTAATGACATGATTGATGAATTTTCTAGGTATGTAATTTGCGATGAATTGCCTTTTAACCACGGTGAAAGTAGGGCATATGAGCGTCTCACTAGACAACAATTGCAACCACAATTTAGAGCAATCCCTAGGAACACTCTTAAAAGACGAACAATTAAATTATACGAATCAATGCGCTATGACCTAGTTGAAATGTTTAAATCGTTTAATGGTAGGGTTAGCATAACAACTGACATATGGTCTGCTCCCCCACATTTAGAATCTTATATGTGTGTAACAGCACACTGGATAGATCGAAATTGGATTATTCAAAAAAGAATAATTGCTTTTGAGACTATGCCAGAAAGACACACCGGCGAAAACATAAAATATAGATTAATAGAGATATGTAGGGAATGGAACTTATTAGATAAAATATTTTGTTGTTCAACAGATAATGCAACCGCAAACATAAAATGTATAGAACTTTTATTTAACGAACCCGCCTTTAGTTTAATCCTTGGGGGTAGCTTATTACACATACGTTGTTGTGCGCACATAGTTAACTTATCTTGTCAAGTAGGTGTAAAACAATTAAGTGAATTATTAGAACCAATTAGGGATATAGTAAAATGGCTTAGGATCGGAAAGATTAAAAGAAGATATAAACAATTATGTGACCAATACCAACTTAAAAAAGTGTATTGGTCATTAGATACTCCTACACGTTGGGGGTCAACGAACGATTTATTAAGAAAGGCGATTGCTTATCGCCCAGTAATAACACAACTATATAGTGAGTGTACAGATAGTTTCATAGCTGATGAAACTTGGGAATTAGCAATAGGTGTACATAACATATTAGAAGCGTATGACCACGCGACTAAGATTTTTTCTTATGTTTATGAACCGAACGTTCACTTAGTAATAAGTGAATGTATTACTATTTTTTATCACCTGCTTAAACATACACAAGAAGATACTAACCCACAATTAAGGCCGATTCTTGCTGAAATGATGGAAAAATGGAAATCATATTTTACCGATTTTCCTTACATTTATGGAATCGCAACCATTTTGGACCCACGTTTTAAAACCGAGGTCCTAACCAAAGTAATAGGATTTTATTATCAAGCGTTAGATCGCCCGTCTTCCGATGTAGCTTATTATGTCGGAACATGTAAAAAATATTTAGCTGAACTGTATGAATTTTACGCTAGTGTATATAACCCGAAACGCGATATGTCTAGGCGTGCTAGCGTTTCGGCTCGTCCCTCTTTCTATAATTCAGTAATTGCTAACATAATGACGCAAGATGATAGTTTTGTAGGATCTTCTTCTTCCTCGACCACATTTTTAGAACTAGATAGTTATCTAAAACACCACTTTGAAATAGACCCAAGTGTCTATAATATTTTGGAGTGGTGGAAAGAAAAATCTGTTAAATTTCCCATTTTATCGAGAATCGCAAAGGATGTCCTTGCAATTCCCGCGTCAACTATTGCGTCGGAGTCTGCTTTTAGTGCAGGTAGAAGAGTTTTGGATGAAAAGCGATCTCGTCTTGCTCCACATAGTATTCAAATATGTGTTTGCAAGAAAGATTGGGATCAAGCTGAGATTCGAACACAAGGACTAAGGAACGATGATGATCAAGACGACGATGATGATCCATGGATGATGATGGATACAACTTCATCATCGTCAGGAGGAGAGTCAGCGGAAGCATCTAATCAATATCAACCACATGATGATGACGAAGACGAATAGGATCAATCCGACAAGCGACAACGATGAATCAACACTCAACAACTATAAATAAAAGGTATGACAAAGAACTACGTGGGCTTTGATTCCTTCGGGATACGTAGGCAGCTTAGTATTCATTTGGGTACTAGGTTCAAGTCCATTTTCTCCCTCTTTTTTTATTAATCATCTTTATCGACATTATCATTGATTCGTTTCTTATTAATTAATTTTTTTCCATTCATTTTAGTAAATATTTCAATAACGATGACAACTTGACATGCAATGAATTTCGCTAATAATCAAGTAATCATCAAAGGTACGTCCGCGATATTATAGTATTTTTTTATTATACAAAAATTTAAAGAAAAAATTAAAATGGAACCGATGGTCCGACCCGCCCGTCCCGTGAGTTGGAACCGCCGGAACCGCCTCATGAACCGCTAAGGAACCGTTTGGAACCGCCCGGAACCGGAACCGGAACCGGAACCGTTCGCGACAGGTTCCAAATGGAACCGGAACCGGGTGGAACCGGAACCGGATGGAACCGGAACGGAACCGGACCAACCCGGACCGTGGCCATGCCTAGTTGCAATATTTGATATTGCTTGATTCGCCTCAATACAAAGAGTATAAATATTAATTTTTTATAGTTTTTAATTATGTTAAATTAGAAATATTATAACTTAAATAAATACATTGTCATGTATGTCATAGCTTGAATAAAAGATAATACTCCCTCCGAACCATTATAATAGTCCCATTTGCTTGGGCACGGTTATTAAGGATGGTGTGGGGTCCATTAAAAAGGGTAAATAGTAAAGGGTAAGTAGTGAAGGATAAGTAGTGAAGGGTAGTTGGGTAAGTAAGGTATATGGGGGTATATTCGTAATTACTTGTGTGAACTAAGGATATTTAGGTAAAAAAGATTGACAAAAATAGAAATAGGACAATTAGAAAGACTTTGCCAAATAAGAAAATGAGACTATTATAATGGTTCGGAGGGAGTATTATTTAAAAAAATAGTATATACATCCTTATATAGGTTGTAAATGAGAATCATATTAAGTTTTTGAAATAAATTATCTAATGAATGTAAATTACACAATAATAATATTTAATAATTATTTTTCATCATACTTCATGTTTCCAAACTTTTTATATACAACCGAATTGTATATATATTATTAATTTTCCTATCATATTTTTATAGTTAACCGAAAAGATTGCGAAAAACCTCATTACTTATTATAATTGTTGTAAGAGATGATCTCTTCGACAGCTTCATTGGATATATAAGTTAAATAATCCAACTAATACAAATTAAAGAGAAAATAAAAATATAAAATTCTTATTTTAAAGTTAAAAATATGAAATTCTTATTTTAAAATCATCTCCTTAACAAATAATTCCTTCCAAAAGTTATTTTTATCCCTCTCTCTTATTCAAACGTCAAGAAATTATCCTTTATCCTTTAAAAGTTCAAATCATAAAAGTGAAATAATGAACGAAAACGGCGGCAACGATGCGGATCTCCAAAAGAACCGACCCGACCCAAACTCACCAAGAAGTATTCCTCCCTGCTTGACCACCGTCCTCAACTCCTCGTTCGTCAAGTCCATTAAATCAACAACCTCTGATCTCAATAAGGGCTGCATCCAACTAGTATAATTGATACTTCCTTGGTGTTCATTTGATGTTCTAACAAGAAATTATGTCCTACACATATAATTTTATAATATAATTTCTTATAGTTTTTTATATAATCTATTTATAAATATTAAACATTAAATAAATTCTTTATAAAAAATAAAATAAAAACATTAAATTAGAGAGGGATTTTGAAAAGTTTCAATAGGAGTAGATTGTTGCTTGGAAATAAATTTAATAGGCTCTAGTGATCTCTAGACGTACATCTCTTGTACTTATATAATATTTTTTGAAGTATCTTGTACTTATATAATTAAGTTATATTCTCTTAAGTTCTTTAGAATAATATTATTTGACTTAAAAATATAAAATTTTTTAAAATTAAATGGTGCTATTTCAAATGATGGAGGAAGTATTCTTTTATAATATACTAGTTAAATTACATATCAAAAAGAAAAGAAAAGAAAAGACAAAAAAAAAAAAGAAAAGAAAAGGTAAGTGAAGGGTTTAGAAAAGAAAAATTATTGAATTTTCATTCCAAATCTCTATAATACAAGGTGAGAGTGTCAAGTACTTAAGCTTTTAAGTTAAATGAATAAGTAAACAATTTAGAGAGATTTTTGGTAAAATTAAATATTGTATGTTCTTTATTTATTTGAGAAAAAATGAGCTAGCAAGCAAAAAATTCAATGAGAAAAGCTAACGAAGTTAGCGTTTTAATTTTGATTTCAAAATTAGCTTACAATAAACGACTTTCTTCATTTCAAATTACTTGCAACATTGAAAAAAGGGTACTATTTATTCGTCACCTTTAATTTGTGATTAATTTTTATAAGTTAAAACATAATCAAGTGAGATTTTGTTTGATTTTTTTTATTGTAAAAATTATTAATATAATATTTTTATAATTTCTTATTATACATAACTAGAGATATTAAGGATTAAATTAGTACATTATACTGCGTGAAAAAGCAAACATTGCAAGTATTTTAAAACGAAAGAAAAGTATAAAATTCATTTACCAAATGTTTTTTTTTAACCTTTTGAACAACCAAAAAATCAAAAGTCAAAATTCAACTAAAAAAAGCCAAATAAAAAATCATTAAAAATTTATTATTCCTTTCTATATCCTCATTTTTTTTAATAGCTTTTATCTTATCCACATAATTATAACATTTACTTAATTTTGTCTTTTCCTAATAGTAACTTTATATCAACAATTAAATAAGCTCTAATTTCTATTATAACAATTTTAAAACACATAGGAATAAATGCTTGCTTTAATGTTACTTTTATATTCTTTTAAAGGTGAGCTTCCACAAAAACCTTTATTTTTAGGCTCATAATGGAATATTTGGAATCCAGTTACTCACCAAAAAGGGGCAAGTGCCTCATCACCAGACACCAAACAAAAAGAAACTCTTGCATATACTCCATAAAATTGCAACTCTTCACAATTTTCAATGTAGATATAATTTTATCTAAACCATATAAATTACAAGCTAATAAAATAAAGTATTACATTATAGATATTGTACGGCCGGGTATTATGAGGAGGGGCCGGTAAGTATAAGGTGGGGTAGGTGGATATGAGGTGGAGCGGAGGTAAAACCTCATGACTTCCTATCAAATTTATATCCCTATATAGTCTATATCTATCCCAATTAAAGTGAATACGGTGAAAAATCAAATGATTCTACTCACACTACAACAAATTTAACTTTTCGCGACATTGAATTTGGTGGCATTAAAAAAATGTCACTGATTTATATTTTTAGTATAATAATTATTGGTTTATATTTTAAGTTCCACTACAAAGTGATTTAGCGACACTTAACTTGGTCTTAAGTGGCATATGTAATTGTTACTATAGTCTATATTGACATTTATGAGAAATGTCACTATATTCTATGTCGCAAAAAGTTTTAGTGTGATTTTTTATTATACTGCTAAAGGGTTTAATAAATGTCACTAAATCTTCTATATATAATATGAGAAATTTAAAATAGTGACATTTAAATTAAATGTCGCTAAATATATCCCACTAAAAGAAAATTATATTATAGTGTCAGTTGTCATCCATATATATATATATACTTGAGGATGAAAATTAGCTTAATTAATAAAAAATTAAAGATAGTTTACAACATATTTGTTGAAGTTTTCTTTAAGGCGATTGTAAACTTGTGAAAGACACCATATATATATATTCTAGATACAAGCAATTGAATATTAAAATCAACAACTCTTAAAAGATGGTAATAAATAGAAGTATTTGATTATCCTGTCAATTAGGCAAACAATCATCACATTTTGACACTCTTTTTATTGACGAGAATTTTTTTATCCTAATTTATCCGACTTATTATAATCGTACTTGATTAGTAATGTTTATAAAAATGCCTACTTAGTAATGTTTATAATGGATCGAAATACTTATTGTATTGTAATTTCTTAGTTTATGATATATTGTAACCTTTTCGTTTAAGATATCTTATTGTATTGTAATTTCTTATTTTATGAATTTTTTTTTTCCGGTCTAAGTTACCTAGTTGCATATCTTTATATATTACAATTAACGTAACATTCAAAGTAAATATTATAGTAATTTACACTGATTCCAGGGATAGTATACGTGTCGTTCTTGATATTGTATAGGCTTTAGGCAAATTGAAAGAAGTGGGTCATTTCTATGGAAGGTCGATTCTGAACTTAAACATGTGTTTGGAAAAATAACAAAGATGGACCTTATATAATATAATTAGCATTAAAAATGTAAACGTATCATTTAATTCTTGAATGATAAAAGAACTACTCATAAATTGCAAATTTTTATGTGTGTACTTCTATTAACTAGCATTTTCTAATTTTAGTGTCTTTTTAACTCTGGACCCTAGGCAAATGCATATCTTGCCTATGGTCAAGAACGACCCTGATAATATGCCAAATAACATACCACTCTCGTAAATTATCTTTACCTTGAAGACCATTAAAAGAACCACAACCGTTCAAGTTGGAATAAAACACAATATATAATTAACTCAAATTTCTAAAACTAAAATATTAAATCTTATCTCAATTGAAAAGCATATATCAATTTTAGAAAAATTTTAAATTTAATTCTCATCAGACCTTGTGACAATTCGCCCAACTTACCCTACATTTCAAAAATATCTAAAATGATTGCTTCTTTATTAGTGTATGTTTTATATATAGCTATAATTGTGTATAAAAAAATTGCATGGATGCATGTTTCAAATACTATTCGACAGACAATGGTTTGAACTTTGAAGTTATGCCAGCACTAACATAATATGGATCACTACCATCCATTAAAAATTACACCACTATATATTTTCTTTTCTTTTTTCTGATTGTAAAACCAGAATATAGATGTAGATAATTTGGTGTCTGAAAGATATTTATATGTATAATGTATACTGTGTTGTCTAATGTACATAAACAATTTTAGTGTATTGATTCTAATTAAGTTAATCTCAAAAAGAGACAAATGCTGCATAAAGCTATGGTCGGACTACCTTTTATGTGCTGTTGAATGTACATACACAATGTCTAGGCTTGTACAATTAAATTTGGGTAATATTCAGAGCTTATTTTTGTTGTCTATCAAGATTCTTGACTAATTTTACTGCTAAATCACCCTTAATTAATACTTAGTAGGAGTATATAAATAAAACTTAGAAGTACCTAGATAGCATCTACATCATAGAATTGGTAATAAGTGTACATGTATACAGTACTTTTTTTTTTTTAAGAGTGAAGATGTTGAACGCCCTATTTATTTTTATAATGTTTTTTAAAATATATTAAAAAATAAAATAATTTCAATGTAAGACAAAATTTAATATAACATTATACAAAATTTAATATAACATTATATTCTAAAATTACTCCAAATATAAATAAAATTTACAAACAAATCACTTTAAAAATGTTTTTTAGAACCGAGTTTGAATAACACCATTTTATATTTGAGCATCCTTATTTTTGGGGGATTTAGGCTGTTGGCTACCCCGTATATGCCAAGAACCGGCCTTGCTTTCTTTCCTTAATTCTTAGCTACACATTTAACTTACTTTTCTATCATTTACACATTTTTTTTAATTTTTCTAGAAATTATATTTCATCCGTTCTAAAATACTTGCTACATTACAGTTAATTACACTTGTTATTATTCAAACTTAATTTATATTGCAGTTATTGTGCAAGAAAAATATAGTCACGTGAGATCTTGTTTGAATGATCTAATCGCATACTTTCATAATATTAACTTTTAATAATTTTTAAATATGTATAATTCAATATATAAATTATTAAGTTAACACATTATATTGCATAAAAAGTCAAATATACTGAATATAATAAAACGGAAAAAATATCTTTTTATTATTTTTACAAATTTTTTAATTTTCACTCAATTTATAATTAGAGCTATTTCTTTGATACGAAAGTAGTAACTATAGAAATATTACTTGAGTGGAATGTGATTGTGACGATTTCAACTTGGCTTTTGATCCTTAAATTGCGCATGTAGCGTGCTCCATTAAAAAAAGAAACACGAACTAAAAGATTGACTTCACTAATGTATATTGTCACGTTTTTTATGTTTACTTAATGGACAAATAAGGTTAAAGATTGATGATGTCTTTTTTTTATGTACGTGAAGTTGATACGGTATTTGCTATTAAGAGTTAATTGAAAACAATTTCTTTGTTTGTATTATAACACACTAACTAGAAAAAGTTCTATTTGTTCGATCTATCAAACTTTATTTTAAATGAGAGTCACTTGATAATATTAGGATAACGTAATTATATCTTTACTAATTTCTTTACTCAAATCAAATAATAGCCACAATAAGATACAACAAAATCAACGTACATTAATTAGTCGCTAGTAGTGACTAAAGTCATATTCAAACTTTTTAAATAAACTCGCGTGATGCATGTGTTATTAATACTTAATATTCTCTCTTATTCGGTCTATTTATCTTATTTATTTTTTTTCACATTTATCGATATAATATTTTAACTTTTAATATCTTAAATTGTGTATGATTAAAAATTATGAAAATTTGATATTAATCATCTTTGCATTGAGACAAATAAAATAAAATCCGACTTGCCTATATTTTAATTTATATATTAATAATAATATACAAATAAAATTTAATTAGTGAATAGTACTTCCTCTGAATTTTAATAGTTATTGCAGTTCCTGTAACAAATACTATTTATCAACTAATTCAATTTGGTATATAAGTCTCCATGTATAATATAAAACATAGTCAAGTTGGATCTTGTTTGATTCGTCTTAATATATTTTCATGATATTAACTTTTTAGAATTTTTTATCATATGAAATTAAAAATATTAAAAATTAAAATCGTACATTGGATAGCGTGGAAAAAAAGTAATGTAATAACTCGGAAGTAAAAAAAGAGTAAATGGGACAAATAGGAATATTTTACATCATATTAATATCAATGAGCAAAAAAAGTTTTCTCACCACTTCCTAAATACTAATTTATATAGAATTTTAAATAAATAAATTTTTTTAAGTATGTTAAAATATAGCGAAATGAGTGTCTAATTATAAAGCATAAAATTTCATGACAATTGATATATTTGTATATATTTTTGATATATGTATAAAGTAAAATAACCTATTTAAAAAATAAAAAGGCAATTAAATATATAATTAATTGCTAATTTACGTGTGAGTTAATGTGTCACTTAATGGTGTATTTAAGGAGCAATTAAACTAAGAATAATTGTGAGCTTTAATATGGTTTTATTGTCATGCATTATTATGAAGTTTATTGCTATGTTAGATGTTGAGTGTTAATATGCTATTGATGGTGAGTTAAATGAAGATTCTAGAATGATGTATAAGCCTCTATATATGGGTACATTATTCTTAAAATTAAATTACCACAACACGCATAAAAATACTGTGAGAGGGCTACACATTGTAAAAAACTTGAATGTTCTTCTATGTATTAGAATTGTGAGATGTATGGCTTGAGAGGTTGTCCTCAAGTATGAGAGTTTATTTATTATTGTATTGTTGAATCCATTAATGAAATTAAACATTTGATGAGGGGTAGGTATCTAATATACATCATTAAACTTGTTATGTTGTTATCTCTTTAATTAATCAATTTCTACATTTGTTCTTTGCCATTGTTGGGTCCAAGTAACCCCTCTTTCAAGGCCTCAACCATCAGGTTAAGCTTTTATTTGTGTTGGTTTCTTGACAGAGTATTTCATAGTATTATTGCCTTGAATATAGTGTCATAAACTACGGAGGTGATGTACTAACATTAACTCAACATTATGCTTTGTTCATTAGACATCAAGAATTAGTTAGAAAGACGTCGAACATGCCTTTGGAGTTTTGCAATCGACCGTTAGTTGTTTGTGATGAGCATTTAATGAAGGAGATGATGTTGTCTTGCATTATACTTTATAATATAATTGTCGAAGAAATACGAGTTACACATAAAAATTTTAAGAATCTAAGTTACACATATAAATTTATGATATGCTAAGTGATCAATCGTCTAACAACACTCAATCTTTCACCTATGCGTGTTGGTGGCTTTAAAAATTTAAGTAGTCAGCAATATTATGCAACGATGAAAGATTGCAGATATGCAGATCCAAGATCAATATTATCTTGATCTAGAAAATGAAGAATCCAGAAAGAAGAAAAGAAAGAAGCTTTTATTTCTGATATATGAAAATTCAAAGTTCAATTATTACAAGAGGAGAAAAAACATATATATAAACATAAGAGATAGAACAAAATATTGATGAGCTGTCCAGATCAACAAGCAGCACCCCTAATACCCCCCCTTCAAGATGGACATGAAGGATAGTGAAGAAGGCCAATCTTGGAGCAAAGAAAGTTGTGCTGAGCAGCCCCTAATGGTTTTGTCATTAAATCAGTCAATTGAAGACTGGAATTGATGTGTGAAAGAGAAATAAAATTGGATACAATATGATCCCTAATGTAGTGACAATCAAGCTTGAGATGCTTAGTTCTTTCCAAGAATACTTCATTTTCAGCAATGTATTGAGCTGATTTGTTATCACAAAAAAGAGATATAGGTCTTGGGACAAAAACCTCCAGATCTTGTAATAATCCTTCTATCCATACTAACTCACTTGTTGTTTGACTCATGGATCTATATTCAGCTTCTGTGGAGCTTTTGGAAGTCACCTTTTGCTTCTTGGTTTTCCAAGAAATAAGAGATTGTCCAATGAAAACACAGTATCCAGTGAGGGATTTGCCTGAATAAGCACAAGTTCCCCAATCAGCATCACTATATGCCTGAAGTTGAAAATCAATGGTGGAACTGTAGAACAATCCAGTATTGAGAGAACCTTTAAGATATTTCAACACATGTAAAGCAGCTGCAAAATGAGGAGCCCTGGGAGCACTCAAGAACTGGCTAAGTTGTTGAACAGAGTAAGAAATGTCAGGCCTTGTCATGTTTAAATATAGGAGTTTCCCAACAAGTCTTCTGTATGTTTCTGGATTAGCTAATAAAGCACCATTCAAAGTACTGAGTTTGAGACCTTTAGGTAATGGAAAGGGAGAGATTTTGCAAGTTTCCATTTTGGTGTCCTGAAGCAAATCAAGGATATATTTCCTTTGATTCAAAAGAATCCCTGCTGAAGTTTTATGTACTTCAATACCAAGAAAAAATTTCAAATCACCCAAGTCCTTAATAGTGAAGGCTTGGTGAAGCCGAGATTTTATATTAGAAATAATTAAAATATTTGAACCAGTAATTAAAAGATCATCAACATAAGCAACAATAACAGTAAAATCAATTCCATCTTTCTTAGTAAACATAGAAAAATCTTGCTTGGATTGAATAAATCCCAAAGAATGAAGCAAAAAATTTTTAAGTTCAATATTCCATTGTCTGGAAGCCTGTTTGAGGCCATATAAAGATCTATTAAGTTTACATACCTGACCAGGAAGGGCCTTGGAATACCCTTGGGGAGGGAGCATATATATATCTTCTGATATGTAGCCATGTAAGAAAGCATTGTTAATATCAACTTGTTGAATACTCCAGTGTTTAGCAGCAGCTATGGCAATAAGAGTTCTTATAGTGGTAAACCTAGCAACAGGGCTAAAAGTGTATTTATAATCTTTTCCTTTTATCTGTTTATCACCCCTAGCCACTAACCTGGCCTTGTATCTTTCAATGGTGCCATTAGGTTGAAATTTAATTTTGTAAATCCATTTACAATCAATAGGAGTTTTGTTAGGAGGTAGAGAAGTTAAATCCCAAGTATGATTATTTTCCAAGGCTTGAAGTTCTTTGTTCATGGCATTAATCCATTTAGGATCATTTTTAGCTTTATTATAGGAAGTGGGTTCATAAACATAGAGCATGGATGAAAGACTATTTAAGTCAGTAGATGACATATGTTGAAGAGAAGGTTCAGAGTGAACATTAAAAGATAAAGAAGAGGGAGAAGAAACATCTTGTGGAGTAGTTAAAGGTTTGATGTTAGGAATATTGGTTACAAAATCTTTATATTTAGAAGGTAAAGAGGGAATTCTGGAAGATCTTCTTGGATTAGGAAGAAGAGGAGAAGAAGCAGGGGAAGGAATGAAAGTATTTTGCTGATCAGATTCAGAGGTAAAAGAAGGATTGATGCTTTGAGGAGTAAAAGAAGGAGATGAAGAAGGGTTAATGGAAGGAATTTGCTGGAAAATAGAATTATCTTCAGAGATATCAGATGAACTAAAAATTGGTTCATTTTGCTGAGAATAAATTTTAAGGGAATTATGTTGTTTATAAGGAAAAATGTTTTCTTTGAAGATAACGTCTCTGCTAAGAAGAATTTTGTGAGTATCCAAATCATATAATTTGTATCCCTTCTGATCATAAGGATAACCAAGAAACATACATCTTTTAGCTCTAGGAGCAAATTTGTCATTAGTTTTGTGAGCAGGATAACATAAGGAACCAAAGACTCTGAGATGATCAAAATTGATAGGTTTGTTCATGAGTAATTCATATGGAGATTTCCAATTTAAGACAGGGGTGGGCATGAGATTGATGAGATATGTAGCAGTAAGTAAACAATCACCCCAAAATTTAATTGGTAATCCAGCATGAAATCTTAGAGTTCTAGCTATATCTAAAAGATGCCTGTGTTTTCTCTCTACTCTTCCATTCTGTTGAGGTAAACCAGGAAGACTTCTTTGGTGTATAATGCCTTTAGAAGCAAAAAGAGAAGAACAAGACTGATTGAAAAACTCAGTGCCATTATCACTTCGTATGATTTTAACAGTGGTGTTAAATTGATTGCAGACATAGGAAAGAAAATTAGATATGATATGAAAAACTTGATGTTTACTGTGAAGTAAATGTGTCCAAGTAGTTCTTGAGTAATCATCAAGAATAGTAAGAAAATATGTAGCTCCTGATAAGGAGGGTGATCTGTATGGACCCCAAAGATCAATATGAATAAGAGCAAAAGGAGTAGAAGCATGAGAACAAGAAACAGGAAAAGGAAATTTATGATGTTTACCTAAAATACAAGATTCACAATGAAAATTTTCTTTATTAGTATTTATTTTTACATGAGGGATATGTTTCATAGATGAAAAAGAAACATGACCTAATCTAGCATGAAGTAAATCAAGACTAGAGAAAGAACGTGCAGTGTTAACAACAAGATTATTTGGAAAAACATGATTTGAAGAAGCAGAAGAACACAAGAGGTATAATCCAGATGTTCTGGTAGCAGTAGCTTTGACCTCATTGGTTGTAAGGTCCTGAAAAATACAAGTAGCAATAAGATTGTTATTATCAAGTAATTGACCAACAGATAAAAGATTGTGTTTAAAAGAGGGAACAAATAAAACATTGTTAAGAATGATATCAGAAGTGAGTTTTATAGATCCAGAATGAGTGACAGTATTAGTAGAGCCATCAGGAAACCAACAAGAATAGGAGAATGTAAAGAGTGAAGGAAAGAAAAAAAATTAGAATTAGAACACATATGTTTAGAAGCACCAGAGTCTATTATCCAAGAATTAGGAGAAATATTAGGAATATCAGAGGAAGCAACATGAGAAGCAAAAAAAATACCTGCAGAGTTGACATTAGTATAAGAAGAAGTAAGAGGATCAGTAGATATTGATGATTGATTCATGCATTTTAGAACTTCCTTGCATACAACAGATAGCATTTGAGGATCAATAATAGGAGCAATCATCTTTGCAGAGGAACCAGAACCAGGAACGGATCCAAGAATAGGAGCATTGTCAATTTGAACATTAGCAGCTGTTCGAGAAACTGACTTAGATTTCTTGTTAGCATACCACTCAGGATAGCCTATAAGCTTGAAGCATTGATCAATGGTGTGACCTTTACCTTTACAATGCTCACAAATTCTTTCAATTTTAGATTTCTTGAAATCCTTCCTCATAGCAGTAGAATTATCAGATTTGAATTGATGAGCAACAAAGGCACTAATATCATTGGAATGACTTGAATGGAGATTATTTTGATGTTGTCTCTCAACAGATTGTAAAATGTGATATACCTTATTGATGGTAGGTAAAGGGTCAGTGCTAAGAATATTTGTCTTAACTTGATCATATGCTGGGTTGATATCGGAAAGGAATTGAATTAATTTCATTCTATTGTGAGCATCTAAGAGTTTCTGAATAATACCACAAGAGCAACTAGCAAGAATACCACAAGAGCAATCAGGAAAACCTTCTAGGTCATGAATTTCATCCCAGATCCTCTTTTTTTTAGCATAATATTTAGTAATGGAAGAATCCTTTTGTTCAATAAGAAAAAGAGACCTATGTAAATCAAACAATTGAGGCACATTGCTTTGACCATATCTATCTTTAATTTCTTTCCATAATTGATAAGCTGAATCAACAAATATAAAAGTTTCTGCAATACCTCTCTCTATGGAATTTATAATCCAAGATCTTACAATGTAGTCATTCCGGATCCATTTCTTGAAATCAGAGGAAGAGGCGGATGGTTTGAGAAGAGTTCCATCAATGAAACTTACCTTATTTCTTGCATATAAAGCCATCTTTACAGATCTACTCCAGTTAACATAGTTAGAACCCGAAAAAAGAAGAGCAACGATAGAGTGTTGTGAAATGTCGGATGAAGAAAGGAAATAAGGATCATCAAAAATGAAATTCATATTGTTTTGAACTGGAATTTCAGGATTCAACGAAATTTCATCGTTGATAGTTAAAGGTATTTCAGCATGTTTTGAAAAAGGGGTTTCAGAATCCGCCATTAAGCAAAAACAAAAGAATCAGAGAATAAAGAAGAAGATAGAACGGAAGCAGTAGGAGCGAAACTTTCGCTCTGATACCATGAAAGATTGCAGATATGCAGATCCAAGATCAATATTATCTTGATCTAGAAAATGAAGAATCCAGAAAGAAGAAAAGAAAGAAGCTTTTATTTCTGATATATGAAAATTCAAAATTCAATTATTACAAGAGGAGAAAAAACATATATATAAACATAAGAGATAGAACAAAATATTAATGAGCTGTCCAGATCAACAAGCAGCACCCCTAATAAACGAAGAGAAAAAGTTTGAGATAAACAAGTTCACAATGCTTTGCAGAAAAACTTGGTTCAACGTATTTGACAAAATTAATTGCCATGGTTGGTATGATGATAATTAATTACTAGAACTTTTTTCTTAATTTTGCAATAGAATTTGTAATGTATGATTCTATCATGGTTTGATGTAATGTGTGTTTATTTGTTTAGATTTTATGAAATGGTGTTAATTAGTTATCATCATTATCATCCAACCCAGTATATCCCGCTCTTAGAAAGCTAAGGCCAAGGGTATGGGGAGGGAAGGACGGCGGCAACTCATACCCATAAAGAAGAGCACGGCCAAAGGAGTCCTCCGATTCGAAAAAGATAAAGAGACGCGAAAAATACGAGTAAGATAACTTGAAGGCCTATAGACAGAAAGACCACTACAAAAGAAAACAAAGAACTAAAAAGAAAGAAAACGATAAGGGCAAGGGTTGAGAGTACTAAGAGGACAACTTGAAGGCCTTAGTTTAGATGATGATCAAAAATTGGTGTTTATGATTATTGAGTAACTTTACTTATTAGTAACATATTTGATAAATATAACTGTGGAGTTAATTCAACTATTAATTAAATATTCTCAATTTGGACGATTTTCACTTAGTTGTTTATTTATTTTCTAAGTTTAATTTCTTAAATATAAATAATATTTTTATAAACAAATATTTTTAAATAAAAGCTGGAGAGAGAAAATAAATAATGAGGTAGGAAAGAAAAAGTAAGTGAAATATAATACAGCATACATAAGGAAATAGATTATTATAGGTTAGTGACACTAATATAAAAAGGGTAAATGGAAAAGGTGGTTGGGGCACTAGTTATAATCTAATATCACCTTCAACAACATTGAATTTGTTCCGGCTATTAAGATTCATTTTTCTTATATATATTCCACTAAATTCACAAACACTAATTTTTAAATAAGCAGATGTCATAGTGACACCATTTTTATTAGACTGATCCAATATATATTTTTTGTTTTAAAGTGATTAATTGTAATGTTAAAGTGATCACTTATAACCTTTAAACGATCACTTACGATCTTAAAGTAATCAATTAAAGAGATAAGCTAATTATATGGGCCCGTCTAATATCTCTTGATAAGACCATCTTGTACAAGAGTTCATAATATATTTAACATCCAATCACAATTATTCATATCTAAAATTTAAATTTGTGAGTTAAATTTTGACTTATAGTTTTCAAGAATGAAATGAAAATATTTTTAATAATTAGTTTAAAACTCTACATCAAGAAATTTATTTTTTTTAGTAATAAAGTCTATAAGTAAGTTTAATTATGGCTATGGAAAATTTCAAAAAATGTGTGTATATGAAAGAGATTAGTGAAAGTTGATAAAAAGGAAAGTTGACAATAATTGATACTAAATTTGTTGGACCAATTCATTAAATCATGAATCGTAGAAACACGTTCTGATTCAACCTTAGTAAATTTTATGATCCTACTAGCATTGTGATTCAAGCAACATTTCGATACAATCTACGATCTGAATCACCCACCTTTATATAAAACAATCTACGATCGAGATTACCTGATTATAGGATCCTATATTAAAATCGCATTTTAGATAACAATGTTTCAAGATAATAATAAAAATATTTATCAATGATGGTACTTGTCAAGTAGAAATGCTTCCTAATTTAATAACTTTTAAGATTAATCCATATAAAAACTTTCTGTTATGCAAAGTATATAGATATTTAGAGTTTTAAGCAAAAGAGAAACTAAAATGAGGAACTACATTGACCTCATCTATATCTGTATTTCTTAAATATAGAATAAACCTTTAAAATAGCCAAGCAATCATGATTCATGTGATGCACCTAAATTTTTAACAAAAATAACTACAAACCTACTAACTTAATAATTTTAATTCTAAGAAAATTAGATTTTATCTCCGTTGGAACATGTAACACCTTTTCTAAATAAGATCATGTATTCTATTCTGGCTGCCCCTTTTTCTTGCCCTTTCTTTTTCTCAGCCTATTTTGTAAGCTTATACTTAAAAAAATGTTTTATTTCTAAGGAGTATTATAATTATTTCTACTAATTAAATGTATTAAACAAATTTGAAGCATAATAATGTAAGACCAAGAGCATTGCCAGGTTTTCATATTAGTTCTAGTAGATAATATTGGACTAACAATTTCAGGAGTAATAAGGGATGGTGGAGAACTAGAGGTAAAACAGTTGAACACTTTCATTGAGAAAATGAATTGTAAATTGTAAGCACTTACCTGTTCATGAGCTACATCTTTTGGTACAACTTCTGCTGATGACAAGGTAGTAACAATCCTGAATCCTGAATCCGGAATAAAATAATCAAAAGGGTAGTATGTGATATGCAGAAATGATTTCAGAAAACGATCAGCAAGTGCATCAAAGACATGAAGTTCATGTCGAAAAGGAAAGAATGAAATGTTTAGGTATATAACATATTCTGGCGCCTCAATCATAAGCTTAAGCTTTTGGTTGAGTTGGTTCCTTGACATGGTATCAGAAGTCAGCGTGATAAAAAAGTCAAGGGTTTGAATCTCAGCCATCCCTCGTTTAAAGTGGGATATTTAGCTCTAGGTATGTGGAAAACCTTGTTGCATCCACATTTTTAACCCAAAGGGCTCTCGTGTGAGAGGGTATGTTAGAGTATATAACATATCATGAGGTCTCAACCATCAGCTTAGGCTTTTGGTTGTATAAGTTACTTGACACGAAACACTTCCAATTCCCGCGTAACAAAGCTTCTAATCTGTAACTCGGTTCTATCATAATTGACAGGCTCACAGGCCACAGTACAAAATCAGTTAATGCAAGACATGATCTTTCTAATAGACAAAGCCCAAGAGTAGCATCAAGTGAAACATACCAGATTTTTAGAGCTATAGATGACATCACGTACATTAGTAAACAATGGAAGCTGCTACAAGCTGATCAAATAGAATGTCAAATTTAAGATTTCCAAGCTCAGACAACTTGGTCAGCATATTCTGCATAGTTTTACAATGCAAATCTGATAAAATATATAAAATAGCTATTCTATCGTATCCTCAAATATGGTGCTAAATATTACTGTTGAAATGAGAGAAGGATGATAATCGAATTAGTGACCTTTCCGTCACATTCTGATACCATGTCAAAGAAACAACTCAACCAAAAGCTTAATCTGATGGTTTGAGCCCTAAAATACGTTCTTCACTCTATCAAAATCTATTGAAGCTCATCAGTGATGCGTGAAGCATTCAAGCTTGAACCCTCAAACTGATACTAAAACACTTGTAGTATCTTTATTCTATTAGCATAAATGATATTGCATAGGTCATTTATGAGCGGTTCAAACCTTCAACCATAAAAATGCTGATCAGTGAAGTTTCGACTTGCTAAAAGAAAAATCTGATGATAAACATCAACTAACCCCCATGAAGCACTTCTCCTGCTGGTACTAAATTCAACGGAAAACTCAAAAATATTGTTTACTGATTAGAGTGTAGCAACACAATGTATACAATCAAACAAAATATGTTAAGTGTTCATCCATACAGCTTCCAAACGAACAGACTTATTAGTCATCATTCTAACACTTTGTTTGAGTTTTAAGCAAGCAAGAAATCAAATAACAATCTGTAACATTTACCCGATTTCATCTGTATCATCTTCAACCAAATCACAGCCCACTTGGACCAACTGTTTCTTTGTTTCGGAGAATTTTGCAGTCGAGACACACAAGAGCTTGTTCAGGGAGAAATCTTCACCAACAATCTTCTTCTTTAGTTCATACCGATGTTTAATCCTACTATCAAGATTGTATCCAAGAAAAGCAGGAAACGACAAGAGTTCCCCAATTTCTCGGTCCATCTCTTCAATCAAGAATTCCATCTTTTCATCTAAAGACCTTGAATTGTATTGCAGAATCTGAAAATGCTTCTTGCTCATTGCAACTATATCATCACAAGAAAACCCGTAATTCAAAAATAAACCAATAACTTCCTGCAAATTCTCAGAGCTTGTTCTTGTCACAGCTCCCATAGCCATAGCAAGATCCTTGGTTCTATGACCATAACCTATCTTAACCAGCAACACTAACTTATGGGAAAGGTTCTTCTCGAAAGAAAGACCGAGAAACAATGGCGCTTTAATCAAAAACCGATAAATCTCTCCCGAATCAAATCCACATTCCTTCAAGAATTCAATTCTAGGTTTCAGTTTCCTGTTTTTGCTAGCACTCACCACATTTGGAAAAACAAGCATAATCTTGAAGATTTCATGATCAGTTAGGCCAACAAATGATCTGAAAAACTCTACTTGACCTTGCAGATGATTCAAACTATATAATAAGATAGCAGGAAGTCTATTCAAAAGTTCACCAACTGCATCAGTATCTCCCCCACTTAGCTTCTGAAGAAACCCGATTCGGGGAACTAGTTGACTATCCAGATCATAATTTAGAATTGAAGGGCGTTTAGCAATTATACCCACAGCATTAAAACGGCTCAAAAATGTCAACATTCTTTGAATTTCTTCACATGATTTAAGACAAAAAGCCTTACTAAGATTAACATTGTTAAGAATATGAACAATCTTTTCTTGAGGAATACCATTTTGAAGCAGCAAATCAATCTTTTTATCAAAACCAGCAATAAACCTAGGCTCTATCCCCAACAAAAGACGCTCAATTTGAATACTATTAATCTTATTTCCAAGATCATTGTGAATGAATTCTATCAAATAATCAATTTCTTCAGCAGTTAATACATCTGGGTATTTGCATATTAACTTAGATAAAGTAAACTCCTTCAACCCAACTGATTGTAACCCATGAATTCGATTGCGAATAGACTCAACAGGCAACAGCCCTAGGGCAGCATTTCTTTCTAGGATATCATCAGTTACTCTTTCATCAATACCCAGTAGTTGAAAAATTGAGAATATTTGTCCTATAATTTAAAACCCCATTATAATATGAAAATTTTTCTTATAACAATGCAGATAAAGTGTTTGCGAAAAGGGCTGAAAGAAAAACGTACCTGTTACAGTAAAATTATTACTTTTTTTGCTGGATTTGCTTAGAATAAATACATTTTTTGATTGTTGGGTTGTGGTAGACCAAAGTAAAGCTGTTTCTTCATCATAAAACCCAGAAGGAGTGAGCTTGAGAAGAGAGAAACAGCCATGAGGAGAAGTAAAACCTGTAAGTTGAGGTGAAAAACTGAGTGCTTGAAGCGGAGAAAAAGTAAATGCCATCAAAGTTACAATCTTTGTATGTGATTATATGTACTTATATTCTGAAATCTGAATTAGAAGTATGATTTGGGTTGTACTTGGCGCCAATTCTTCTCTCTCCTATGGAGTATCTATCTCACTCAAGACTCAAAGAGTTAAAAGTATTTTATAAAGCTAACCTTTTGTGGGTGCAAAGTGCAAACTTATGAGTGGGGTCCAATTACACTAAAACTAAAATCATTAAAATCATTTATTTATTGTACAAATGTTATAGCAAATTCTTATGGTTAACGGTTTCTTTGAAAGATCATCTCCAGTTAGGTAGATCATCTCCAGTTAGGTAGGCACATAAAGGAAAATGTAGAGTATATGCATTAAGTATTGTTGGTTTGGGTCTGAGAGACTCTCAGAAAACCGGCTGTATTTACAATTATAGAGTTTGAAAATTTTGAACTCGCATATGATCGTAAATGGGTCAAAATTTTAATTGGTTATTGATCTTGTCGATCTTATTTTAAAGTATTAAATTTGCATTTTAAAGATCTAACTAGGTTTGAATTAATTTTGTAGATCAAATTTAGGTTTATATAAAATTAATTGAATTTTTGAAATTTTTTAATTGAGTTGAAGTTAAACATATTATATCTTATAACATCATTATGAGTAAAGGATTTTATATACTTCATTCTTTTATCTTATTTTAGTCATTTAGTATAATAGAAGAATTAATTGTAAATTGCAACTTTAATGTTTGATGATTTTGCAAATTACAGTTTTGATGCTTTTTTTTTTGTGAATTAACGTCTTTAAAGCTGATTTTTGACCACTATTCAAGCCAAATAATCGAAACCGTACAAAATGACCGATTCACAAAATGACCGATTCACGAGCGTTTTTACCTTTTAACCTTCTTTTTTATTTGTTTTAATTTTTTTGTGTTTTTTTTTTCATTTAATTCCTTCTTCTCTCTCACTCCTCCTTCTTCTTCATCCCTAAAAATCTTCAAAGTCTTTATTAATCTTCAACATCCCTATTAATCTTCAAAGTCCCAATTTCTCTCCAAAGGCCAAACCTAAATTTCTATTCAAAGTCCCCATTAATCTTCTTCTTCACATTAGTCACTGATATTAGTAATAACGATGTGTAATCTGAAGATGACGATGACGATTACTTAGATGTATTGAACACATTGTCTTTTGGAATGTTAGTAATAACTTGTGGGAACTTGGAGATCATTTTCATCAACGTTTAGAATGTTATGTGCAAGACTTTTCTTGACTCTTTGGGTCGTTATAAAGTATTTAGGCACCCGGGGTATTGAACACATTGTCTCCTTCCCTGTTTGAGTTCCTCTCTTCTTGGTCATAACTGAACTTCTCTCAATCAGCCGATCAGTTTTTCGCACCATATTTTCTGATCTTGAAATGGTCTTCTGCCGAGAAATTGAAGTAGCAGTAACACCATGATCAAGTTTACTCTTTTTATTCAGCCTCGTCTCAAGTAAAGGGATTTTAGACTTGCATCGCCTTTTCACCAAAGCTTTCGAGATTATCTCTGTTGAATAATCATCCGATTCAGTACTAGACTCTGAATCATACTCCGAATTTCCACTATCTGCAATCCTGATCTCCATCGATTTCAACTCCTCTTCATATCCCACCTTTTTTCGTTTAACTTTCTTGTCCAAACAATTACTCAATGAAGGATTCTTCTTCCTTCCCTTACCAAGATTTTGAGTTTCGGGTACTCTCAATAACTCACTCAAAAGCCTCGTTTTTGGGAATTTCCTACGCTCCGCCATTAAATAATCGTCATCATCTTCAGATAATAAATCGTTATTACTAATATCAGTGTTTAATGGGAAGAAGAAGATTAATGTGGACTTTGGAGAGAAATCTCTTAAAAATAATAATCTAAAAAATCTAAATCCACATTCTAGAATAGTCTAACATCATAAGAAAAATATAGATTAGCTAAAGTAGATGGATGTTCTAGAACTTTGCCAATGTAACCTACATTGAACTCATATAAATACGAGTTAGATGGCAAGATGAAAAAATAACAAAATACAAATACTGGATTAAGCCACATAAGGCTACATGAGTGATAATTAAAATTTGTGAGTAATGGGATATAAGTGAAAACTGTATCAGTGCGGAATAAGAGTCTCATTAATATTCTTGTATAATTTATGATGTAATTAAATATTTGTATTTAATAAATATAATATAATATTTATCTGGGTTTAATTATAATTCCGTGTGTGTTTAAAACTTCTATTAAAATCTAGGATTTGGACTTTTGAGAGAAATTGGAACTTTGAAGATTAATGAAGACTTTGAAGATTATCAGGGATGAAAAAGAAGAAGAAGGAGAGAGAAAGATAATTGGGAAAGAAGAAATTAAATGAAAAAAGAAAAAAGTAACACAAAAAAAATTAAAACGAAAAAAAAAAAAGGAAAGTCAAAGGTAAAAATGCTGGTCAACTAATCATTTTGTACAGTTTCGGTCATCTGGCCTGAATAGTGGTCAAAAATCAACTTTTAAGGCTGTAATTTTCAAAAAAAATTAAAGCTGTAATTTGTAAAATCATCAAACATTAAAGTTATAATGGGCAATGAATTCTAAATAGAATGAAGAAAATTTTTTTTGGACATATGTATACTAACTTGGAATAAAAAAAAATTGAGTAAGATACTAAAAATGATTCTAGACCTTTTCTAATTTATTTGACACTCTTATACTCTTGAAGAAACGCTAGTATAAAGTTTAAATATTATCCGCCCAAGATAGTGAGATACCATATTACCATGTACTCTACACAAACTACAAATGTATGAAATTTCTCTTACCTTTCATTTAACTAGAAAATTACTACTGCTCAAATAATTATATTACATAAATAAACATTTATATATTATGATAGTGATTTTCGATTTAGTTATCTAAACGGGTTAGATTTGGATCAAAGGATTTCTAACTTGTTTATTTATGACTTGAACTCGAATCCGACCTGAACTTGATTTTTTTGACAGGCCTAAATTTAACACATTACTTAGTCACTTTTATGGGAACAAAAAATGTTAATCGACTCATAAACATACACCTAGAATTGGATAAAAACGTTAATGAACTAATAAATAATCAGCCAATCAACTCATAAACACAAAGCACCCCTAACAATTTCACTTACTTCCTCTGTTTCATTTTGTTCTCATTTTGCTATTTTATTTGTTGTTTTTTAAAGAATTTACCTATTTATATCATAAATTTAGGACATAATTAATTAATCTTATTTATTCTCATTTTAACATTTTATTAATACTTTTAATCTCCACATATTGTCCACTAATTTCATTTAAATATTTTTTTAATGATTGTAATTCTCATATATTTTCCATTAACCTTATTTTAATATTTTTTAATGCTATAAACTACTTCTTCTCAATTAAATGATTCAATAAAATAATAAAATAATATATCTACTGTCCTATTTCATACACCTTGAAACAAAATTGCAACTACGTACATTTCTGAAATTAAAATTTAAACAGCCGTAAAATGGGAATTTGGGTATATTGTAGTATGACATTGGGCAAAACTCACTAAAAAAAATGAAATGATATTTATTGATAAATGGAGTATTTTAAAGCAACAAAAGGGGGGGGGGGGGGCACAATTTACAAAATTTAAGACAAGAATATGGAGCACAAAGTCAAAAATGACCAAATCTTCCAACTTCCAGCTCCATGTTTGGATGTAGTGTACTTTATAGGATCCTCTGGATTACAACGTAAACACGTTGTTATCCCAATTGCCTTGTAAAAAACTTGTCCAAAATCGCCGTTCCTCCATTGACAAAACTTGCTCATACAATCTTCATCAGTTTTGGACGTTTTTTGTGAAAGGTTTTGGTTAGTTTTATGGCTGTATGACCGTCACTCGGTGGGATCGACTTTATCAGGATCACTTCCGACCCATCATTTCTATTCTTTTGGGGCGGTCTCGGACAAGGATACCTGAAAAATCAAAGCAATACAATTTACACTCAAAACTATAATCAATAATTTGGATCACAAATATTGGCAATAGATATGGGATGTTATAACTTGCCTCTTTTTTCGAACTCTCCCAAGAACACCTTCTCTCTCCTTGAAAGTTGCTTTCTCTTTATCATTCTGGATTTGTTCCTACATGAAATAATAAAACCCAGAAAGATAGATATAATCAGACTGAGACCAACAAGTCTTAAAGAGCCAATGATGAAGTAATACTACGGTTTTTCCACAAAATATTTCTTTCTCGAGAATCATTTACAGCCCGTTTGGTAATCAATACTAAATGATGGAATAAAAATAATTTATTGTGTAAATTTTCATAAAATAATGTTAGTCCCATGGTAATGAAAGTTTGATCATCTTTTTTTTTATTCACAATTTTCCATTACCACCTCATATTACAATTTTAAATAGTAACGCATTGAAATGAATTTTATTAAGAAAATAAGATTGTGAAAGGAAAATAAGCATGACTATTAAACTTGACAACAGATATTTCTACCAAAATTACAATAATTTTCCATTATCATTCCCATCATTTAGTATCGATTACCAAACAAGCCATTCATTAGCTAAAGATTGATTGAATAACACCAAGAAAAACTCAATGGGAGAGGAGGAGCAACCATTTTTGACCAAGGATGACGAGTCAGCATGAAGAAGTGAATTTATTACTATTACTTCATTCACATGCACAGTTGAAATAAAATAACAGTGTATATAATACAAGTACGCATGCTGACAGAAAAGGAAGGTATTAGAATAAGAAACAAAGATCTAAAACCAAAGATTTTATGTAGAACTAGTAAGTAGCAGCATCTAGCACATTAAAAAACAAGACAAAATAACAACAAAAGTGCAGATGATCAACATAGTGACATAGATCTTGTTCATGGGTTATTAGTCAGGGAAAAACAACAGGAAACAAGAGGAATAAACACCTTTTCCTATGTGGGTATATGATTGAGCGAACCACTAACCTATTGGAGGATCATTCAAAGAAATACAACCATTAATTCAAATGCAAGATGCTCGCTGCAAATGAAGAGAAAGGGTTCTTATCGAAAAACTAAGAATAGTGGCAATTGATCACTTCAACGGACTCGTAGAAAATAGCCCTAGAACTTCGAATATAATTGTATATACCGGGGAATCTTTGCATTCAGAGAGAACATTCAGCTCTCTCCGTTTGAAATATATGTTCTTTTTTGATTAAAATAATAACTTCATATCTTTGGGGCAGGAGTATTAGTAACAGTGTAACACTGTCATACGATCTATTACACAATCATTAGGTATCTTATGTGATTAAAATAAAAGGTCCTCCCACTGTCCCATTGATTTTCATTTTAAACTGTCTCACTAATATTGCAACTTCTTTTGCAAGTCTGATCATCTTAACCACTCATTTATATCTTCTACTTGTTTTTTATTTACTCTCCAACTAAATTTACTGTC
Organism: Amaranthus tricolor; assembly: GCF_026212465.1. NCBI lineage: Eukaryota > Viridiplantae > Streptophyta > Magnoliopsida > Caryophyllales > Amaranthaceae > Amaranthus > Amaranthus tricolor. Next base: position 6,344,552 of record NC_080048.1, on the reverse strand, counting down.
CACTAATTTTCACCCAAAAAGCAATCTGTGCTAAATGAGGGACAACTGCAATAGAATGAACACTTTATAAGTGATGATCATCAAAATTCAAGGGCCATTTAAAGTGAAAAAACAAGAAGTTAACAGCAATTGTTACTTGTTAGTTCATGGCAGAGACAGAATTTTGACTAAAATCTTGTCTAAGACAACTAAGATTGAACTGGCAACCAAAGGGCACAAAGGAAACCTTCCTATATAGCAAATGTTAAAATTCATTACTGATTCAATGTCATAATCCCTTTTTTTTACAGAAAAAGTTTGCTTATCAAGAAAAATGCTTTTTTATGAAATTAACCGGGTTTCAGGAGGAATCGACTAAAAAAGCCGGTCTTATGCAAAGATAACCTGATGTAAATATATGCATTATCTTATTTTATGTTCTATTTTAGCCTATCCAGATTGCAATGGCACTAATCCTTCTTAATTAAAGCTTGTCTTATGCAACTTATATTGCCAACAAGCTTCTTGTCTACAAGTAATATAAAAAACCAGAAAAAAATTTAAATTGTAGATTGCTTATTTTATGTAGTAGAACACTAAATTTGGATATATCTCTCAAATTTCCGGTTTGAATTCCGAAAGAAAAGGAATCTAAATGCCCAAAAATCTTTAGAAATTCAGTAAATTTTAGTACTCTACAAAACTTCTTGCATGCAGCAAAGCATTTCATAATAATAAGCACAAAAGTAAATGAAGAATGCATGACAATTACTCTACAACTGATGCCCGAATAAATGAAACTAGGTTAAAGTTCCTACACTATTGTCCTTCTCATCAGTTCTTCTTTTTCGTTCGGTTTACACTCCCTAAAGCAATGGAAACATCGAAATAAGAAAATGGATCAAGCCTAAGATTACTATAACTTAATATTGTCAATTGTGACCTCGAAACTGAACTACAATCAAGACGTAAATATTTTCTTCAAAATTTTATGTCAAGTTCACAAAATAATTCTCATAAAATAGCTAGCAAATCAAGGGTACTGTACTGCAGCTAATATGGTCCACATACAAATAAAAAAAAACTATCAAGAAATAAGTATGAACTGTGAAGTGTTCATCCTATAATTAGACCAACTAAACAACCCACAAAAGATCTTACAACAAAACAAGAGCACTTGAACTACAATCAAGTAAAACCCTTGCTTGCCCACAAATCACAACAGAAAAATAGGCAAGCCCTAGCACACCACCATAGGATCATGCTGAGTTCTGAACAGTCACCACAAATAAAACGAAAGAAAGACAGTTATCGGTATTACAAGAACACTATCATATGATTTAGAGGGTAAAACCTTAAATTAATTGGAAAAAAAAAGTCAATTTTGAAGTTTCTAAAACCTCAAGATGTGCAAAAAATGAATAGTGGTATATCGCCCTTACAATGTCAGCAAATAATTCTACAATCAGATCCTTAATATTAAAACATGAGCAAGTATCATAATCTTATTATAAATCTAGTCAAATACCTTAAAACACCAAATTAATAAAAGCACTGACAAGATTTTCAAAGCAAAAGTGGTAATCACAGAGTTGAAAACAAAGCTGCCCACACAGATTTTTTGATTTAGACAAATCATAAACTTCTATAATGATAATTCCTAGAACATACAAAACAACCAATTAGAACTTGGATATACTTCTTGGTTCATATCCACCACAATTACAACAAAAAGGGAACCCAAAATTACTCATAAACTAACTTCAAAGTTCATCCACAACTTCACACAATCACCATGAAATCAAAGTGAAAACTCAAATTTACATGTAATTTTTCCCCAATTTGATGATTAAACCCAGAACAAATATAAACCCACAAATTATTTTGACAAATTAAACATGAAATATTGAAATTCAAGCAAGAAAAACCCCTAAAAAACAGAATAAAACACCAAAAAACAACCTAATCATTGACATTCTATGTAAATAATGAACCCTTTTTTCAAAATAACACAACCCAATTCAAAATAAAATTTGATACTGTTTTTACTATTAAATGATCTTACTTTACTTGGTTGTTGCAACAAAATCTCATCTTCTTTCTTCTTCATCTTTATCCTCATCTGATTATCATCATCATCAACATCTAATTTCTTACTATGATTATCACCCAAATTATTAACCGCCAATAATTTCTTTTTCTTCCCAGATTTACATTTACTTCTTTTTTCCTTAATTTTCCACTCATCATTTTTTCTAAAAGCCCATTTATCACTCTTCCATTCTTGAAAACTTGTATCAATTATCGTCACTTCATTTCTAGTATACGATTTCAAATCCACGTTTTCTCCTTCTTCAAAATCATCCGAAACCCTAAATTCCCCATTTTTATTATTTTCATTTTCCCTCTTTTTATTCAAGCTAGTATCACCACTTGATACAAATCCACCATTTTCACTCTTCTCTCTTTTTAAATCGTCCGAAGAACTCGGAAAGTCGGCGTCTGAACTCACGCTGCAAAACCTAGGGTTTGATTGTTTACGAGAAGCTTTAACTGAGAAAGTTCTGGAAGATTCTCCTCCCATATTAAAGAGGTCGCTGAGTACCCCTCCAAATGGGTCTCGCTCCTGGGTTTGTTTATCTTTCCTTCGAATCGTTGGTTGAGAATGAGTTGACTCGGAGTGAGTTGTCGATTCGGTGATGGGATTTGAACCAGAGCTTGAAGATGAAAGGAACCGATCTAGATCCGGTTCTTCTCCGGTAGGAAATCCCCTTGATGACCGGAGCCGGTCTAGCCAATGTGAACTTGATGTTGAAATCATTGATAATTTTTATTTTTGAAATCAATTGCAAAACAAAAATTAAAAATGGATAATTTTTGTGGGTTTTTCTGGGCAGAGGAAGTAGAGAGTAATGTTATTGGGGATTTTCTCTCTCCTCTTGATTTGAGATGAAACATGTAAGTGAACTGCAGCTGCTGCAGCCTGCAGCAATAGTTAGTAGTAAGAGCCACTTCATTTTTCTTTTCAAAAAGAAAATTTTAATTACTAATTAATGGATTTGAGTTTTGATATGAAGATTAATAGTCTAATAGAGTGAAACAGCAAGTTTTGGAATATTTGAAATAAAAAGTTTTTTTAATAAAAATTTTAAACTAAGCATGAAAAAAAAAAGTTAATTCTTAAATAAGCCACAAGAAAAAATTGATGATATGGAATATGGATAATGATTTAGGATCATAATGGACTGAAGGCTAAGTTTGGAAGGAAAAGGCTAAAAACACTGTCAAAGAAAGTTATTTTATATACAAGTTAGTCTTTAACTTATTTGAAATTGGTGTTTTAACCTATTAAAGTTGATATTTTAACCTATTTGAATTGACATTTTAACTTAATAAAGTTGATATTTGGAGTTAGTGCTTTAATCTGTTAAGTTGTTATTTTAACCTGTTAAGTTGTTTACCTATTAAAGTTCGTATTTTAAATAATTAAAATGGATATTATAACTTATAAAAGTTGGTGTTTTAATCTGTTGTAGCTGATTAAAGTTACAAGTATAAAAATACTAATTTGAACAGGTTAACGTATCAATTTCAACAGCTTAAAACATAATAAGTTAAAACACCAATTTCAATGGATTAAAACATCAACCTAAATAAGTCAAAATAATAACTCAAGTTGTCAAGCACCATAAAACACCAACCTAAACAGGTTAAAATGTCAACTTCAATATGTTAAAATACCAACTTTAATATATCATCAACTTAGCATGTTAAAACACCACTCCAAATAGGTTAAAATTGTAACTTTAAAATACCAACTTCAACATGTTAAAATATCAACTTTAATATAGATTAACAATTTAACATGTTATAATACCACTCCAAATAGATTAACATATCAACTTTAATATGTTAAAACGCTAACGCCAAATAAATTAACACATGTAATAAAGCGCACGTTTGTTATTTTTTTCAAATAATATATTAAACCAATCTAAATGGACGCATTCTCTCAAAAAGACCGTATTTCAAAACAATTTGTTTTTATACACCAACCTTGCATTGACCCCTAATCTTGGGCAATTTTTTTTGTTCATTTGATTTTTTTTTTCTATACGTTGCTTTATAAATAAATCGCTTCAATAAAATCAAATTTATATGTGAATCATTATCACATTTCTATGCAAACACTCAACATATAACAATTTAAAAAATATTATATATAAAAATATATACAATTGTCGATTAACTACAACGTCATATAAATAATCAAATATATACAAGCTATAATTAAAGATCAATCAATAGTGGGTGTATCCACCTCATAAATAGTATATAGACTTTGATAAACTACAGGAGTACACTTACTATCTGAATTATCTTGAAGCCTAAAGTTATTGGGGTGGCATGAGATACATATGAAGACTCACTCTGAGTGAGTCTAGGAGCCGTCAGATGTAGACTAATTGTATATGACGATAGGTGCTCAATCGACGTCTACAGAGCATCTACTTATGCAGAGGAACCTGGAACATCGTCCTCTGGTATTGGTCGTGGAAGATGCTCATAAGTCATAACCAAGGCCCCATCACGCTGTCGCTTATCTTGAGCTCTTCATTCGACTATTCAAGACATATACGTATAAATAAGGTTTAACATTAAATATTAATAATATAAAAATCAATAAACATGAGCTCTGATTTTTAGTTGTTTGGTTTTCATCACATAATTTTAGAAGTTAAAATTAACAATTTGAATATTTAAACACTTAAGCTCCTTGTATGTATTGACTTGTTTCATGAGTTACTATGAGACAGTTTTATATAAGATTTGCTCTAAAATAATAAATATTGATCTATTTACAACCCTAAAGTCCTATACCCATGAAATCTGATTAGTGTGGATCTAGATCCAAATATTTTTATATATAATACTCCTTTTTTTTTTTCTTTTCATTTAGTTTTTGCATTGTTTTTAAAGCAAATGTTGAAAATCAATATCTTCAAATGCGCATCATAAAAAATTATAAAAGATGTACAATAAAAAAGTCTCCAAAGTGAAATATTTCAAACGGGAAGAAAATTAAAGAACAGTGGGAGTATAATATATGAGTGGGGTCCGATCTAAATCCATTGAAAATAATAAGTTGGTATTATTCATAGTTAATCAATAATTAATATTTTATAAGAAAAACATTAAAAGAATGAATTACTCACGATATTTTTTTTCAAAAATTAATTATAAAATGATTAACAATAATTAATAATAATTCATCAAATAATAATAATTAAACAATTAATTAATTAAACATAAAGTACTAATAATCATACAACCTGCTAAACCACCAAATTAAAAGGACAATGGAAGCCGTAAAAGTTGAAAGCGATCAAATTGCCCCGTTCAACCAATCTCATTATGTATTTCCAAAAAAAAAAAAAACAATCTCATTATGCGCATAATTAAACATTTGTGTTTTGTATAAATACATTGTATCTTATTATTAACTATGTCTTTGTAATTTTCCTTTATTTATTAATTTAAATATAACTCTAATAATAATAATAATAATATTTATTTCTTTTTAATTTTTTATTTGATTAAATAAAAATATTTTAAATGAATAATAAATCAATAATTAATTGATTATAAATTAAAATGTATACCTTATTATATTATGGATGATAATAAAATAACGAAATAGTGTAGGGCATGTGGGTTTGTCAGGGTGACGAGATGGCAACGGGCTTATCCATCGCCCTATTGGACAACGACCTGGCAATGAAGCACCCGTCACCACGTACACGCATGAATTTGCCTTGGTCAGTGTTCGTCGCCATAGGGATGACGACTAGGGTCGCAAGCCTTTACGAGGTCTTGGCGAGCATATATTTGTCGTTTATCGAAGCACATAGCAAGGAACTATTTATTGTCAGGTCGTCGCTAAAGCCATTTAGAAAGAACTTGGAGACACCTTTTTTAGTCGTTATTTGCACAGTTATTTGCCGTGAGTATTTAAAATACAAATCCAGAGTACAAACTTCTTACTCAGACCTGAAGCCTTAATGTTTTTTCCATAGATGTTCAAAACAAATTTGGTGACCTTACATTTATCAGAACTTGCAACAAAACTCAATTTGACACGAATTTTAAATTGTATTTATAATTATGTAAAAACCAAAATGAACACAAGATTCAATTTTGAACCGACCAGAAACATATGATCTGAAATCAACTTGATTACCTAAATCAACACCTCTATTGTCTTCTACCTCAAAGATCTTAAGAGTTTCACAAATTCTCATATGAGACGATTTTTATCAGGTTGACCTAATCCGTCGCAGTCTGTATTTTGAATTTTGTGACAGACCCTGCGACGACATACTACGTTGCATGCTTTCATATTCGCACACACAAGGATTCTGACGCTAAAATTGTCGCAATAGAAGCGGTTTTGATTTCCATCACCATTGTTGTGCAAAGTTTTAATTCCCGCGACAACTGTTAGATCATCGCAATTTTCGTTGCAATCATGGTTATCAGAATCTCGATCCTGATTAACGATTCTACGATCCAAAATTAGGTGACCGATCCGGATCGTAGGTAGGATCTTAATGTTGGTAGAATCGTACGATCCTACATAGCTCCAGGATTTAAGTGGTAGGATCATAAACGATTCTACGATCCGATCCTACAAGGGTAGTTTCAATCGTACAAAAATTTCATATAATCTAAATTTTACTTTTATATATATATATATATATATATATATATATATATATATATATATATATATATATATATATATATATAAACAATTATATCAATATGACTAAAATTCAAGTTTTTCTTGATTTGCATTTTAAAAATGATTATTAAAGGTATTCTTTTACAAAAGTTAATGATTGAAGTCAAATAAGTGTTAATTTAAACCTTAAAACTTAAAAAAAGAACCAATACAATTGAAAATCAGTTATCTAAAGCATATTAATGCATATTTGTAGGATTACACGATTCTACGATTCGATTCTATCGATTTCTATCCTACCCCCTTAACGATCCTACGTAGAATCCCGATCCTAACATCCTTGGTTGCAATTTTAAAAACATACAACTTTCAATTTGCCATTTTGTCATTGCTATTTGTCTGTTTTCTTGTAATGAATGTAATCACTTATAATTTTTAAGTAATTATTTTTTATAGTCCTAAAATAATCATTTATAACCTTATATTTAAAGTGATCATTTACAATTTTAAAATGATCAATTAGAAATAAGCAATCATTTGAGTTTGTCTAATATTGAAAGGGTCTCGTATAAATATTGCTAAGAGTTTTTCATAGAGACACAGACATTCCTTTTCTATATGTTGGAGCTAATCGTAATTATAACCTCACTGGTAAATACTCTTATTTATTACAAGTAATAAATATGTGTTTTTTTATTTATTATTACTTATTTGGTGACTAAATAAAGAAACTTTTTAATATATAGGCATAAGACCAACATCATTAGTATGAGGTAGGCTTACACTATAATAAATTTAACTTTTTGCTACAGTAGATTTAGTGACATTAAAAGAATGTCATTTATTTATATTTTAGTGTATAATTGTTATTTTTTATTTTAAATTTCACTGTAAAGTGATTTAGTGACATTTTATTCGACCTTTAGAGACATATATAATTGTTACTGTAGTCTATTGTGACATTTATGAGAAATATCACTAGATTCTATATCGCGAAAATCTTTAGTGTGATTTTTTATTATGCTGCTAAAGAGTCTAATAAATCGCACTAAATCCACTATATATACTACTAGAAATTTAAAATAGTAAAATATCACTAAATATATGCCACTAAAAGCAAATTATATTGTAGTGTTAAAGGGTGCTTCGCAAACCACATTTTTCTAAACTTTTTATTTGATAAGCTAGATATAAAAACCAAAATCAAAAAATTACTTATGATAGTTTTTTCATTGGCTTTTGGGTTTTAAATTAACTTTTACTCTTTTAAACCACAAACAACCAATAAATATTTTTTACCGAACCATCTTTATAACAATTGTGTTTAATAGCAATTTGCCAAGCAAAACCCTGGCGGTATTCCGTATTTGGAAAGGAAAAGAAAAAAATTAGAGGGAAGATGAGAGAAAGGATGATAAATTTACGTGTTTTCTTCTAAATCATTCCGATGCCAAAGAAATTGTTTTGCACAAAAAGTGAAGTTCTTTCTCCCCTCGAATTCCCTTCCTTCGTAAATTCCTCCTCTCCCTTTTTGTTATCCAACAAATTTTCATCTTTTTTATTTCCTCCCATTCAGACATAGCATAAAAAAATCCTATATTCGTACCATTGGTACTTGCAGGATGCAGCAAACAGAATACACAATGAAATAAACCTTAAATCAGCTAATTCATGCATTTACAAGATTGTCTAACAAGTATAATGCTCTTTCACATCTGTTTTCTATACAAACTCAGTGCTGCAACAAACAAGATATCCCGAAACAAGAGTAATAACCACAACCGAGAATCTCAAATACCCAAAAACTTCTCCATTGAGTCCACTTTACGATCTCCAGCCATGATTGTTGAACGATTAACAAGAAACGGAGAATCTAAAGCACGATTAGAGCCAAACATGACCGACATTAGTCTATTCTGCAAAGGAGGGTTCTCTATCTTGCACTTGCAAAGGTTCCAACTTTTCTGTTTTTCCGTCTTTGGGAATAATAAGCCCGTATCCTCCCTCTTTCCTTTTGTACAGAATGTTAATTTCACCTATACATCAATGTGAATAGATAGCTTAGGAATACTAAGTCGGCTAAGAGGCAGTTAAGTGAAGCAAAGTTTTTGTTATAGTATGTAAGATATCTTGATGCCTCAACTAGCAGCTTAAGCTTTTTGTTGAGTTGGTTTCTTAACATGGTATCAGAAGTCAACGTAATAAGAGGTCACGGATTCAAATCTCAATCACCACTCATTTAAAGTGGAATATTTAGTGCCATGTATGAGGAGGGCATGTGCTGCATCCATACTTCTAGCCCAATGGGCGCTTGCGTGAGGGGGCCTGTTAGAGTATATAACATATCTTGAGGCCCAATGGGCGCTTTTGGTTGAGTAGGGTCCTTGACGGTTTTAACAGTGAAAGATGGTATACCTGTTTCTTCATTTCGGAAGGCATAGAAAGCATGATCAACATTCTCGAGCTGCTCGATTGCTTCAGTTACTGTAAGAGGTGGCATATCAAAGTACTTCGTACGAACAATCTGTCGACAAAGTTTAGATATAAAGTCAGTTCGATTAAATAAACAAATAGTTAGTGTCGTAGAATTGCAGTCGAACTTAGAATATGCTTCGAACCAACCTCTTCAATGAGGTCCTCCTCATCTCCGACAGGAACAGGAGCTATTGTTTCCACATCCTCCTCCACAGATTCCTCTTTAGTAACTATTATAGGCTCGGGCTCTCTCACCTTCAAGCGGTTAAAACCTTTCATATGTCGCCCATGATCCGAAACTTTGTCTTTGATCTTCCTCAATTTCCTCTGTATAACCGAGGATACCAAATCGATACTTCCATAGAGACTTTCGGAATCTTCCTCAGCTCTAATTACTCCGTGCTTTTTGGTAAATATGGTGACCTAACGGCACAAAGCTATATAAAAGCATATACTCATCATTCATGTATATCATAAAGGGGCAAAATTTTATACCTCACATCTTCTAAGTTTAGGCCCTTTGCCAAGCTCTCCACCCCGGGCAGACAAACGCACATCCACTTCTCGCACAAAATGGCTATGGTTCTTCACAGATTTTCCAACCTTTTCTTCCACATAGCTTCTGACATTTTCAGTCATCTGCCAAACACACATACAGTGTTAAATTTCGTTGGCGACAACAATCTAAAGCCTTCATCCGTACATTAATGTCAACACTTAATTAATCAAAAGTTACTGCGAAACCAATGAACCTCACCAAATGCATGTACAAGGCAACGCCCTTGACCTGTGGGTTTGTGGGCCCGAGCCCACGAGTGGCCACGGTGAGATTGTGTGATGAATTGTCATGGCCTAATACAAACTTGTTATATCGATATTAAAAAGACCAAAGTTATAGTATATTAGTCGCCCATATTCTTATCAGTAAATGTTCCTAAGAACAAGATTCGAAAACCATTTACTTGCATACATAATATGGGCTCTTATCAAGCAAATTTGGTAAATATTTTGTGCACATAAGTACTGGTTCAATTACAAAGATCAGCGGAATGCATTAACACAAAAAAGCTCATCATTGACGAGCTGCATAAACGAAATCATCTACTCCAAATAACCAAATTTCAGTCATTGAATCCTAAATTCAGCAGCCACTATGAAACTTGAATCTTCGAAGTCGGTATAAGCATGGTTTGTAACTTATTGCAAAACTTTATAATCATGGTTAGTAACTTATTGTTTCTTGTTTGAGCTTTCCTCTATCGTCCTCTTTGATTATAGCAAAGAACAAGGAGCAAGTAGAGGCATGATGGATTGCATGATCGGATAAAGAGCAAGTGGAGTTAAGTTCACATTTCAATGGTGAACGAATTGACGACAAGCTGAAGTTAAAAGAAGGAAAGCTTCTTTTCAATTCATCCAAACCAGATAAACATGAAACCAACTTCACATTCTATTCCCCCATTTCTATAATGCCATCATGCAAAGGATCATACCTTTTCATTACCATCATTTGTCTGTCCTTTGCTAAACTCAAAAAACAAAGGTAAAAATCGCTTGCAATTCACCCATGAAACAACTAAACTATTAACAATATTTATATCGGAGAACCATTGACATTGTCAGGTGTTGTTCATGTATAAAATACCCCTGAAATTATGGGAAGCTTTCTCATATACCGTTGTAAATCTCAGCTATATAACATATCATCGGGCCTCAACCATCAGCTTTAACATTTTGGTTGAGTTTGAACAAGTCAACCAAAACTTAAGATATGTTATATACTCTAACAAGTTTAGTGTGCTTCGTTTTTGCCATGCTTAACCTAGCCTATATTGACAGCATATATTAAGAACTAAAATTTTCGTGGCGGTATCACAGGAATTTATGATTAACATATTGGGACAAACATACACATGAAATGCATCACAAATAATAGTGAAAAATGAACACTATCAGACCCCAGCAAGCTCATGAGCTCATCAAATCATACTCCAATGAACCATATCTATTAGAATGCAGCAATTTCACCAGCTTAATCAAATTGGGTTTTAATATCTGATAAATTTATTATTGAGCTTGTACACAACAAAACCCACGGACAGTTGGCTACACACAACCCAATGAGATTTCATTTTAAAACCAATTGGTGAGGGCCTGAGGGGAGTAGTCCCATCAAACTTAGTCTACCTCTGTCTTATACTTTGATGTCTTATAGGGGTCACATATGGGTTACTATCCAACAACTAATACACTCATTTATGTGAGAAATTGATAATTCCAACTATCAAGTGATACTGAAAACAAACAAATGACATCAAATGCCTAACATCTTCAAAAAATTACACACTTAAGCAAGCAAATAATCATCTAAAGATAAAATTCTCAACAATTACTCAAAAAAATTTTACCAATTCCAGATTCCAGAAACGAAATTCACCCAATTGTCTAAACACCCAAAGATTCAAGACCCATATGTTAAAAAATTGAAACATGAAATAAGAATATATTACCTCAAGATTACGACCTTGAAGGATAAGTTTAACAGAAGAGAGAGGACCATCCCAAGACATACAAACAACATTATGCTTATTTGGTTGCAATTGAATACTTTTAACAGCAACAGTAAGTCCCAAAGAAGAAGGATTAATAAAGGTTGAACGAAGAGAAGATAAATTAGATGAAGTTGATGATAAACCAACAGGATTAGAGAGAGTATTAGTAAGACTTGGGTGCATATTAATGGCTGAAGCACATAAAGTTGCCATTTTTATGCTTCTTCAAACTTCCCACTTACTATAAATAGATTGAAGAGAAGAAAATGGAGAATTTTGTTGCAAAGAGTGAAGGAAGGAAGATGAAGAGGATGAAAATGGCAGATTATCCGATTAAGATTAGTATGCCCAGATTCTTGAATCCGTAAAATAGTGGGTTGTGCAAGGGGGGACCCGTGAGTATGAAGATTTATGGATGGTTAGTCCACTTGGGTGAAAAATCGTTCATGCATCTATGGATAAGGAACGGTGTCCATTTCAATGCTTGTGTGAAAGGTTGTTGGGATATTTTTTGGTTTGAAAGATTTCAATATGAGAAAAAGAAAATGATTGGACTAGATTGAAAATGTAATGGCAATTAGAATTTTGGTCAAATAAATGTTTTCATAATCGCCTAAATATTAATTTACAGAATACGGTCTAAGTGGAGTTATAAGGATATTTGACTCTTTAGATTGTTGAAATGCTCATATTGTTAACGTTGTTTACATTATTTTAGCTTTGTGTGTGGATTACGTTTGTTGTTAATGATAGGTCGTCAATTTGGGTTTAAAATGTTATAATTGAGCTTGGGTATTTTGTGCATGTTGTTTCATTGATGTTTTAGGCATCATTTTTGTTAGAATTGAACTTTGTTTTGTTGTTTGCTTCCATGGTTAATTTTAAACAAACTAGATTTTGGCGTTCACAAATCTAAATGTTTGAGAGTATTAGAAATGTTAAAAATTGATGATTTTATATTGTATTGTATTTAATGACCTGGATGATATTACCTCTTCTCTTCGAGGTAATGGTAAGAGGTAATGATGATACGAACACTTTTCACAATAATTGATATATGAATATAAATTGTAATTGGACGAGAGAACCCAATATAATTAGGAGAATAAAATCTTAAATGTTATGATTTTTTAGCCCATTATGCTATGCTTTTTACCTAAAACACTTGAAATAGCAACATATATCATTTATTATTTGCTTCAATTTTAATTCAGAGCAAAAAATTAGACTATATGCTGTAGTTTTATGAGAATTGTCATATATAGTGGGAGATTATATGTTGCAGTTTCAAAAGAAATGTAGAATATAGTCTCTTTATTTATTAATTTAAAAACAAAGGGATTATATGTTGCAGTTCCTTGTTAACCGCAATGTATAATCCGCCTTTTTTGTTTTTTAAATTATTATAATATTACTAAATGATAATAGCAATTATTATTCATAAAAACTACAACAGTCCATCATAGTCAATGACGTCAACGGTCAACCCATCAAATTAAAAAGCTTAATCATCACCTGATAAAACGTATAGCTATCGACAACTTTTGATTAATAATAATAATAATAGTTTATATATAATAATGAAATTCTATTGCAATATAATTAACAAAACTATGTTTTATTACAACATATAAGACAAACTATATAATGTGCAATATATATGGTCATTTTTTCTAGCCTAAGTATTTGAAAATAATAATAGTTATTAATTAGTATCGCAGCTCAAGTTTTATATGTCAAATAAATCAAGTTTGACCTAATTTATGCAAATTAGTGACTTTAAAAGCCATTAAAAAGGCTATTTGACTTGTAATTTCGCATATATGTCCATTTTCAACCCTAACTATCTAAACTATAATTGTTATTAATTAACATTTCATGCCAAATTTCATGTAAAAAAGTCAAGTTTGACTTAGTTTATATAAGTTAGTGGCTTAAAAGCCCTTAAAAAGGCTACTTGACACGTAATTTTACACAAATATCCAATTTTTCAAGCCTAAATATTTTAAAACTATAATAGTTACTAATTAGTATTTCACGCCAACAAAAAAAGTTTGAATCAGTTTAAACATGTTAGTGGCTTAAAAAATCTTTAAAAAGGCTACTTGACACGTAATTTCACGCATAAACCTATTTTTTCATGCCAAACTATTTTAAAACTATAATAGTTACTAATTAGTGTCAAACATTTCAAGTTTCATGTCTAACAAATTAAGTTTGACATGATTTGTGCAAGTTAATGACTTTAAAAACCCGTAACATGTTATTTTATATATATGCCTATTTTTTTAGGCCTACCACTTTAAAATTATAATAGTTACTAATTAGTGTAACATGTCAAGTTCATGTCAATTAAATCACATTCAAATTGAAATAAAAAATAATATTCATTTTGCCCTAAAAACCTAAATAAATCTAAATTAATACACACAACACATAAAAATATCTAAAAGAAATTCTAACCAATAGAAATTACCTTGTGCCAATTTAGATGACAATGTTTGTGCATACAAAGTGAAGATTAGCCAGTTACAATGTGATGTAAAATGTAATAATCAAAAGAACAAAATTAGTACACACAATTATTGTTTTTAGTCTGTATGATGGTCACGATAATGTGGTAACAAAGATATTAGTGGTATAGTTGTCACATCATCAAATATCATTTAAAACTATAAAATATCTTTTATTTCGACTTAAAATACAAATTTTTTACAATTTAATGATGCCAATCGTACTAATTCAATATATTTGAAAATATTCACAACTCGAAGGAGATAATATAATTACGACCTTATTTTTGCTCTATCAGGACATAAAAACGAATCGATGAAAACTTATAAAATGGAGTGGCTAATGTGCTCATAAGTTTCGAACTTAATACCATTTAAAATTTAATGCTGGGTTTAGTGTTGTCTTTTCATTATTATGAGGTTGAATCACAAGATAATCCTAATCAATTCCATTTATGCTTTTCCAATCTTGTAAATTAAGAGATGCAAGTCCGCTAAATAATTTTCCATCCCATTTTCGTTAATATATGTAATATATTTTGAGGCTTTTACATTGGTTTATTTGATGCAAATTATTTTATTTGAACTGAGGAATGGGTAAGATTGAACCCATAACTCTATGTTACATTGACTCCTGATATCATGTTAAGGAGTCAATTCAACCCAAAAATAAGCTGATAGTTAAAGGCATAAGATATGTTATAGATGTACTTCTATATATTAACGATACCCACCCAATCACCATAATCAGAAATAAAAAATTAGATTACGTCAAGAAATTAACTCAATTAAAAGCTTAAGTTTATGGTTAAGGCCTCAAGATATGTTATAAACTCTAATAACCCCCTCACACGAGTTCTCGTTGGGCTAGAAGTATGGATGCATGCAATACATACCTCCTCATTCCTTGCGCGAAATATTCCACTTGAATTTAAGGAGTGTTGAGATTCGGGCCCCTGACCTTTTTATCATGCTGACTCTGATATCATGTCAAAGAACCAACTCAACTAAAAGTTTAAACTTATAGTTGAAGTCTCAAACTATGTTATATACTCAAATAGATTACTATTCCAATATTGTGAAGGAATATACTAGGAACATATATATAACTAAAAGTTCCTAATCAATCATTGTGATTTTTAAATAAATCACCATAAAAAGACAAAATAAATACCAATAAAGTAAACAAAATAAATTAAATAAATTAAAATCCTAAAAGCCCTACCTTATTAAATTCTTACACATAGTGTGATTTTGTCAATACTATAAATCATCGTTATTTGCCAATAAAAAAAAATCCTAAAAATAAATTAAAATGCAAAAAATTCCAACTGTTTTGATAGTTTAAAGAAACTTTGCCATTTGTTCTTCTGTTGACGCTATATGAAGAATATTCATAAGAATCTGAAATTAATGGATATCTTATAAATTCAGTACACAAATAACATAATTTAGACTATATAGATTTTCATGATAGATTATGTGCTAAATGTTTGGTGGAACAATCTCAGCCAAGCTTGATGATCATTATATAATGAGTTGTACTTGTACACATGTTTGCTCCAGGAGAGATCGAAAGACTTTTTCTTAGCTTTGAAAGTGGTTCCCCTGTTTGGTTCATGTAATTAGTACTTAATTACATAGCTTAAGGATTAAGGAATTCATCCCTTTTTTTTGTGTGGCCAAATATTAATATTTTTTAGTTTTGGATCATAATCAACTATATTGAAATGAATCGTTAAATTATCTACTCCCTCCATCCTATTTAATTTACATTATTTATCATTTTGGTTCGTCCTACTTAATTTGCATCATTTTTATTTTTGGACAATGGCCCACCACTTCATCTTAATCTTATCTACACATTTTAACTCTATTTTAATTTTATCCATACAATTCATTCTTTTTCTTCATTTATTACCATTATCCACCTTTTTCTTAAAAAATATCAACTTTCTCTTTGCATCAAATTAAACAGGACAGAGGGAGTATATTTTTTTAGCGTAAATTGTCAAAAATAAACCAATCTTTGCTCAATCCTCTGAAAATAAATCTAACTATTAAATATTTTTAAATAAATCCACATATTAGGTATAATTGCTGAACATATACCCACTATTATTTATTCCTAATTGTTTCATCACAAAGAAGCTTTGAAGATGATTATAAACAATAGATGAATTTATTTTAAGTAAATATATCTAATAAGTAGATTTATTTTAGCAGATCAAATAAATATTTGTTTATTATTGACATTTCCCCTTTTATGTATGTGAAGTAGCTGATAATGTTTGGTACTAAGTGTCAATCGTAAACAACTTCTTTGCTATCAGCCTATCACTAACAACACTAAGGTTGCGTTCATCCGACCCTTCAAACACCAAGCTACGTAATAGCCTCGAGGTAATTGAATGTTGTACACTACAAAAAAATGTACAAAAACCGATCACCCAAAATAGTCGGAAATCAGTCAGTATAGAGCTATACCGACTGATTTCCGACTATTTTGGGTAGTCGGTATAAAATGGTTGATAGTAAGTCTAGTTCTAATATTTCTGTTCATGGTCGTGCAAAGCATGTACATGCAGAAGCTAGCCCCACAGGAAGGTATGCACGTCTGTACTATTAAAATGAAGCCAATGAGCAATAATCAAATGTAATTTCAAATAAATCTCTGTTAATAGCAGATCAAACACAGCAATCAACAAAAATAATCAATTTGATCAATGATTAAATGGAAGAATTAACACTAATCCAGCTTCCTATTACACCAAGCCTTTCAATTAACAACATCCTGTATGATAGCCTATTAGTCGAGATTTTACAAAGGCTGCCTTATATCTCGATCCTTCGAGCAAAATCCGTGTGCAAACACTGGTCTTCTATCATCTCGGATCCTTACTTTCTTCTAGCCTTTGTTCGTTTCCACAAACAGCATGTTTTACCTTTCACTCTTGTGTACGAGTTTCATTTTTGGCATCGGTATTTCACTAATTATCTCAATCATAAACTCCATATCGTCTCAGAGCATACGACTTTTCAGTCTCGAGGATTTGATTTGAGTTTCCTACCTTGTTTTCGTCCACAAGATTTATACCCCATTTGGGTTGTGGGTTCCTACAAAGATCTCTTGGTTTGCTGTCACCTCAAAATGTCGTCGTTACAAGGTGTGTACTACATCTGCAATCCATTGACTCAACAATGGCTCGCTCTACCTCCTGCGTTAGGCCAGCATCGGGTGGCAGATACTGCTATTGGATTGATCACATTTGAGAATTATGTTACTCGAAACAGCTTTAAATTAGTGCAAGTTCCTGAACTAAATTCGTGTACTAGTACCCATAACGGCTTTGAGGTAAATGTGTTCTGTTCCGATTTGGGTGAGTGGAGGAAATTCGAGATAATTTCTACTCAGGATTTCACAAGGACTTGGCAGTTCAGGCCCGAGTCAGTTACATTCGAGAACAAGTTTCATTGGCTTGTGAACAGCACACATGTTGTAGTCCTTGATCCATCCGATTTAAGTGCAGGATCATGTTATCTCATTGATCTTCCAAAAGGGTTGAATCCGAACATAGGAATTTGCTTAGGAACCTGTCGAGATTATCTTACAGTGTGCCAACTTACAAGAGGGCATGCCGATTGTGTGTTGGGCGTTTGGAAACTCGTAGATTATGTGGTCGGAAAGTGGGAGATGGAATGCGGGATTAGTCTTAAACAGATGTTTTTCAACGAGTTAAGATTTTCGAGTATGGAAGTGTTGGCTTTCCATCCGTCAAACTTGAGGATATTGTACTTAAGATTTGATAATCGGATAGTGATGTGCGATATTGAGAGACGAATTGTGCGAGTAATAAGCGAGTTCTTGCCAGACTCGAATCTATCAGTAGGTACATCTTCTGTGTTTCCGCTCAGGCATCCATGCTGCCCGACTCAGATTCCTTCACTTTCTACTAAGTGAACAAGCTATATTACTATTGAATATACTATTTGTGAGTTTTGGCTTACATTTTTTCCAAGGATTAAGATCATTTGATTATATAGTTTTATTTGATTGTCTCTTGGTTATGTTAATGGATGTCATATTTTAATTGTCGTCATCATTATCATACCTAGTGTATCTCGTTCATAGGAATATTTGTAACTGTCTAAATGCTATAAACATTTTGACAATGCACAACCAAATGACTCAACGTTTTATACCATTAGAGATCATGATGCCGCATTACTAATGTCCGGGTTTCTAGCTTCAACAGGTCTTGCGAGAGACCGCCTTACTGTGAGAACAATGGCCTAATTGGTCCGCTTGACATCGTTAAGTTGTTAGTTTATAGTTAGTTTTTTAAAAAAACTAAAAGCTGAAAATAGACAACCAAAAAAATAATTTTCACTTTCTAATTGTCAATTTATAAAATCAATATGTTTTTAATAAATTTGACTAAATTTTTTATTCATTATAGGACAATATCATATGACTTTAAAATTCAAAAATCAACCGACAGAAAAACCACTTTATTGATTTTATATCACTCCATATGAGAGTTTGTGGTAATAATTTCAATTTTACGGTAAAACTTATTAATTATAAAGATTTTGTGGTGTTAAAAAAACTTTCTATTTCGTATGTATAAAAAATAATATCAAATTCAATTTTATATAAAACTTATTGGACCCCTTGTTGAAAATTGAAATCGAACAACAATTTGAAAGAGGGTATGCAAAAACTGTCAAGTATTTGATCTCAATTATCATGTATTTTCTTATTATTAATTTTGGTATAGATGTTGTATACTGTTTTTACCGTTAACTTAATTTACATTTCAAAAAATAGTGTAACAAATTATTTAGCTTTAGCGTGTCCATAAAAATAATATTACAAATGTATAATTTGAATAATACTCCATGTAATTAACGAACATAGTTAATTCTCATATAAACAGGGCAAAAGCTAACGAAGGCACGTAAAGCATTGGATAACAATAGCATTATTTGAAAGAGTAAATTATAAAAAAAAATTAAAAGTAAAAAAAATATACTCCAGCTCTTCATAGTCCGTCTCCTAAAAAACCGTTTCTCTACAAGATGTCTTTTAGACCCAATCTATTAAAGATTAATGTCTACTTATTGTATCATCAATGCCTACTTACGTCATCCTTAATGCTTACTTATAATATCTTTAGTGTCTACTTAGAATATCTTTAAATGTCTATTTATAATATTCTTAATGTCTACTTATATTATTATTAATACATACTTACATCATTCTTAATGTCTACTTACAATATTCTTAATGTTTATTTACAATATCCTTAATGCCCACCGAGTAAGCGTGCAATGCTTATAATATCTTAAATATCTAATTACAATATTTTTTATGCCCATCGAATATGTTACTCTACATTTTCCTTTATTGGTCCGCTAGCTCAATTGGAAATAGTCTCTCTAAGAAACCGTCTCTTACTAGAATTTGTGATTTACTCTAGCAAATTCAATATATTCCATTCCCATAGAAAAAATATAAATAAGGCTTTTGAAAGTTATATAACAATAAATTATTATAATATACAATTTTGTTAAATTGGTCGTATAAAATTTTAATATGAAAATTAATATTTTTTATGGTCAGTATTTAAATCCAAACATTAAAAAATGTGCAAAATGATGGAGTATAATGAATGAACAGAGGATTAGATATTTTGATACATGATTGAATTCTTAATTGTTTTTCTTCCTCATTTAAAGATATTAAATTGATTTTTATGAAACAAATTAAAAATTTTAAAATTTGTTTGCATAAACAAGCATAAAAATTCTGAAGTGAAACAAAAAATAAAATATAGCAGACAAGCAAAAAATACTGAAACAATAATAATAGATTGTGGTATAATGGAATGAGTGTATCCAAAAGAGACATAAAAACGAAATAAAGATAAAAATGAGAGTAAACTGACTAAGAAACAAAAATATCATAGCTATGAAGACCATCAAACTCCATAAAAAAGCGACCATTCGCCGATTTATTTGCAGAATCATTACTGTTTCTGCTACTTTCTTTCTTCAAGCCATCGACAATGGAAGACGAGGTTTCCGGAGGCCAATCATCAGAACCATTACTGTTTCCGTTACTTATTTTCTTCAAACAATCGATAATGGAAGACGAGATTTTCGAAAGCCAATTATCAGAATTATTACTGTTCCCGTTGCTTTCTTTCTTCAAGCGATCGACAATGGAAGACGAGGTTTTCGGAGGCGAATCATCAGAATTATTACTGTTTCCGTTACTTTCTTTCTTCAAGCCATCGACAAAGGTTTTCGGAGGCGAATCATCAGAATTATTACTGTTTCCGTCACTTTCTTTCTTCAAGCGATCGACAATGGAAGACGAGGTTTTCGGTGGCGAATCATCACAGTTATTACTGTTTCCGTTACTTTCGTTCTTCAAGTGATCTACAATGGAAGATGAGGTTTTCGGAGGCGAATCGTCGGAATTATAACTGTTTCCGTTACTTTCTTTCTTCAAGCCATCGACAATGGAAGGCGAAGTATTCGGAAGCCAATCATCAGAAGGTTTCTATCCCATTGATTCTGCAAATTTTGACTCGAATGAAGTCAACATTGATATGACAGACATTGTTTGTTGATTTATAAGACAACTTTTTATTAATTAACTCAGGATTGGTTTGGTATTGGTAGGAACTAGGAAGAGTTCTTACTTTATATAGAATGGAAGGAAGGACGAAGGAGTTAGGTCTAGAAAAAAGGACGGACAAAAAATAGGTGATTCAAAAAGATTAAATATTAAATATTTCCATCTCAAAAAAAAAGTAAATATTTAATGTTTACATATTTTATTTCTATAAAATAAACAATAGGAAATATTGAAATAAAAATCTCAAACTTTGAGTATTTCACTTTTATAAATCTCAATTTTGACATGTTTGATTAGAAATCCTTAAATCTGTAGACATTTTGTTCAAAAATTTTTAATTGTGAAATATTTTTTAAAAATTTAACTATTTAGATGAGACCGTTCCACGAGAGATAGGTCCATAAAAATGATCTATTAGTCTAAAATACTAACAAAATGAAAACAAAATTCCCATATACAGAGTGATTTTTTAAAAAAATCAAATAAATATAACAATAATTTTTTGAAAAATAAATTTGAACTGATCCAATTAAAATCGTCTTATAATAAGACAGCCTCAATAGGAATCATCCGTAATTAGACTAACTTGCAGATCTCCAAACTCATCTTCAATACAACTGAAGTATTGGGAGCAATTGTTTATACATAAAATATAAGCTCTACATTTTATATGGGCGATCCACTTAAAAAGCACACTAAATTAAACCCTAGAGTTTCAATATATATATATATATATATATATATATATATATATATATATATATATATATATATATATATATATATATATATATATATATATATATATATATATATATATATATATATATATATATATACTCCATCGGTCGTATTAAATTTGTATCATTTGCCATTTTGATTCGTCCCACCAATTTGTATTATTTTTATTTTTGCACTGACTCATTACTTTCTTTTAATCTCATCCACACATTTTAACTTTCTTTTAATTTTATCAACATAATTCATTCTCTCTCTTCATTTATTACCATCATCCACCTTTTTTTTTTAAAAAATACCAACTTTCTCTTTACATCAAATTTAAACAAAATACAGGGAGTATAAATTATAAACTCTCTTTGGGTAAGTAAAAAATAAATAGGATGAGATACTCTTGTGAGAGATTGTCTCTTGATGAGACGATCTGATAAAAACAAGAAGCTCATATGCTAATAATTGTATTACTTATACTATTCATTTCACGTAAAAAAGCTTATAATGAGACCGTTTTACAGAAGACTTGTTAACTGATATTAGGCCTCCTAAAGAAAACATTAGATTTTCTCTCTAAACATAAATGACATGATATGGGTACTATCGGACCAAATTTAACTTAACTTCTTAGTCTTTATACCCAAAAGAAAATGAGACATAAGAGTAATTGTTTCAGATAGGGGTGTTTTAAAATATCCGATTTAAACTATTACGTATCTAGTTCTAAAAATCGGATAATTCAGAATCCGAACTGGGGTATTTGCAAAATTAGATATCATATTTTCAAAAAATTTTTTGGTCGGGGCAGTTGGCGATGCCTTATCCACGTCTTAGATTACTAAATCCGTCCCTTTTTTCCATCGTTTGTTATTGTTTATTACATTTAATTATCGCTCTTTACCTCCTAGCAAAAGAACTAAATATCATTGCTGACATCATTTTTCAAGATTACTTTTTAAGATTGATCTATTGTTTCTTTGTTTGTCAAGGAAATTGTTGTGCGACAGCGGAAGCAAAAATCGAAAATAATAACGGAAAACAATAAAGATTCAAACAAACAATAAAGAAAAGGAAAAATTGTTTCTAAAAAGCCAACCTTTTGGCCATCTGCAAATAAAGGGTCAACATTTTATTTATTCAATAAATAGACAACCTTTGTCTCATTTTTGCAATTAAAGAGATATCAGGTAAAGCAACCCCGCTGTGACCGGTTAACTCGAGTTCCTTAAAAAAACAGAAATAAAGTTCTTAACCTATTAAATTCTTCATCTTCATTGTAATCTTCTTTCAATCTCTTACCCTACTTCTCTCTCTCTCTCTCTCTCTTCAATCTCCCTATTCCTTAAAGCTCAAATGAGTAGATGTGGTTCTTATTCTCGTGGACACAGTGCAAACTCAGGTAATGTTAAATGTTATCACAAATGGGAAGCTAAATTGAAAACCGTTCTTAAGGGACCAAATGCAGAAGAGTTTACTAAAAGCTGGTGTTAGAGAAAAACAACTTTTTTTTATTGTCGGTTTCATGGGCTATGTTTTCCATATCATTTTCAGTAATGTACATATCGTTAGGGAATTGTGAAAGTAGGAAGTTTGTAGTTGTTGCACTTTTGTTTAGATGAACATTGTTTGTTAAATGCAACAGCTTTGTGTGTTGCACTTTTGTTTAGATGGGCATTGTTTAATGCAACAACTATGTAGTAAACTAGTTGATTAATGAATGAATCAAATTATTTTGCCATCAAACTAGTTGATTATGTTTCTTGATTCTGCTATCAAACAATCAATTCACAAATTAACATGAACCTTCTACCAGAATATTGTTCTGCCATCTCATTGTTTCAAAGCACCATTCCACAAAACAATTTAAAACCAGTGACAACAAATCAAAACAGAATATTATTTTGCCAGTACATTATTTCAATACAAAACAATTAAAATAGATCCATTACATTACAGCAAAACTACTAATGGCAGTACATTGTAATTCAAAACAAACCCATTACATTACGACATTAGCTACTGATTCTTGAGCTGGTTGAGTTGATGCTTAAGTTTGTTCAAATGATGCTTGAGTTATTGAGCTTGTTCCTGCAACCTAAACAATTCAATACAATTAAGTCATCATTATATACAAATGAGATGGTTCATTATGTATAATAAGATGCTTACTTCGGAAGTGGATGTCCTACCACCTCTGCACCCTGCTTGTCCGGATCTTTTCCCTCTGGACCCTACACCACTATGGATTGACCTTCCATTTCTACCTATTCTTATTGTTTGAGGTCCTCTTTCTTGTACATTCTCCGGGATTGTTGTTGTAGAGGTTGATGCCTTTCTTGGTCTGCCCCGTTTGCGTAGAGGTTGTGGTGGTTCATCATTAGTTGGCATCCTACCCTTATTTGAACATTTCAGTTTGTTGTGACTCTTAACCTTGCAAATGCCACAAGTCATTTTCATACCGTGCTTACTCAGTCTTCCTACCTTTTTTGGGCTTTCATAGTGTTCTTTCCTCCTATTCAAGCGAGGTCTACCAGACCCTATTTTAATAGGTGGAGGTGTGAGTGTAAGATCAGTTCTAGGACAAAATCGAGGCCCTTCTATTGGTGGAATGGAATAAGCGTATGCCTGCAAATAGTTATCCTTTTTGTACAAAGGATCAATGTAATCTTCGAGAGTTTTAAGAACAAAAGAGATACAAGCAATAGCATGTCGACATGGAAACTCTGTCAAATCCCACTTCCGACATGTGCAGGTCCTACTCTCTAAATTGACTGTCATAACATCACCCAAATAATGACTACGCTAGAAGATCGTATTAGTTGAAGGGATAGCTTCACAATTCTTAGCTTTCTCTTTCTCCTTTTCTAGTCTAGCTATAACCCTAGGACCATAATCACCTTTCCACTTACTAACATCTCCTTTTTTAACATATAATTGCATGACTTGTGTTCTAATGTCTTCCAACATGTGTATAATGTGTTTTGTTCGAGCAGTGATAATATATCCGTTAAATGTTTCTGCCATGTTATTCACAATGACATCAACTTTGGTTGTGAATGACATATATGCCCTAGAAAAACAAACAGGGTTGTACCTCTTGAAACCATCCACAGCTGCTGGCAATATTTTCTCTATCTCCACTAAAGAATCTTTGAAATAAGCCTTACTGTACGCTTTAGCCTTCCAAAACAGAAGCTTCAAATCCTTACCCTTGAATGACTTGTGCCAATGAGCGTAAATGTGTCTAGCACAATGTCTATGTTCAGCTTTGGGGAACACTTTAGCAACACCATTTAATATTGCTTAAAATAACATTTGTGTAAGAATAAATGACAATATAACAATTATATAAAAATAACTAACTGAATACAACTAACTACAACTGACTAACCTGGTGTTCATTTGATATAATAACCAAGTCGTTCCCATCACCTAAGTTGAGAAAAATCTGAAGATTCTGCAGAAACCATTCCCAACTTTCATTGTTTTCACTCTCTACAACGGCCCATGATATTGGGTACGTTTGATCATTGTGGTCTTTCCTAATGGCACTTAGTAGTTGACCACCTAAAAAGGTCTTTAGAAAGCACGCATCGATACAAATAACCTTCCTGCATCCTTCTAACCATCCATGTTTCAACCCCTCAAAACACACATGCAGTCTTTGAAAAACATTAGCATTATCAACTCTCGTGGGATCAGTGACAAGTTCCACCAAGCTTTGTGGGTTAATGTGTTTCAGAGCCTCAATGTACCTACCATGCTTAGTGTAGTGCTCTAGCATACTACCATGAAACATTCGATGTGCATGATACTTGACTCTATAAGCAAAATCCTTATTAACAAGAACACCAAAGGCTTTCTTAATCGTAGCCATTATTTCTTTAGCTGGCCAATGTGGTCGAACCTTGAACACCTCTAAGAATTGGTCTGCTACCCATCTGGATTTCATTTTCCTGTTCTTTTTCATGTTTCTTGAACAACTATGCTCACCATTAACTAATTTAACAACATACACAACTCTCCTTGAATCCCATCCACCATACAAATAAAATTTGCATCCTGAAACACATTTCACAGTGACATTTTGTTTTCTATGATTATTACTAGAGGTTATTGTGATATTCCTTCCTTGTAATATCTCATACTTTGCTATAGCATTCTTAAAGCTTTGCCTAGAGGTGAACTTTTGCCGAACAACCCATTTAAAGCATTTAAAATCTGTATTATCTCCAATTAAAGGCCCTCTTTTTCTTAACCTGCTCTCATCACCAAAAAACTCTTCATCTGAACTTGAAGGTGTCTCAACATCATCTGAACTATCCCCTAGAATCAAAGTTTACATTTCCTTCCCTAACATCATTTTTCAGATCTGTTTGTTGAGCTCCGTGCGTACCCTGAGCAGCCTCTCTTTGCACTCTTTCTAAAGAATTGACAGGTTTAGAAATTTCCCCTCTAAACTTGTGTCTAGCAGCTACAAACTCTTCATCACTGGATCCTTCAAAATCTACTAACTCATCCACTAAATCAGCATCCTCTAACTCATCCTCACTACTCACACTATCATCAAGGCCTACTTCATAATCCTCATCTTCTGAACTACTATTACCAAATGCACTCCCCTTTACGGATTTATCTATAAAATCAGAATGAATTTCAGGCTCAAGAGGGTGGTTAACATTAGTATCAGGTAATAATGCCTTTTTAGTAGTAGTGGCTGCTGGTAAATTGCTCCTAGGACTTCTCTTCAATGGTATATTAGTACTCCTTCTAGGGGCTAACTTTTTGGGCTGGACCTTTGGTTGATCAAGTGGTCCTTTATCAAGATCAGTTACAGGGAATGCTGAAGTTAGATATTTATAAAGCATATACACATTCATTGTCCTCATCTGAATTACTGCATTATGTAACTCAATAACAACATTTTCCTTATTTATCTTCCTTAAGCCATCCTTTAAAGTGTAACCTGGAAGCAAGTAAAAAAGCCCTTGTATATCTCTATTTCCGTTGCACTTATTAGCTAAACTCATCAAGTAATCCATGGACAAATCATCTGGATCTACTTTCATTATTCTACCAAAACCTCCAACATAACTAATACTACCTTTAGCTTCCTTGATTTACCCCCATACCAAATTCTAATAGACACCTTTTCATTCATTATGTTCACAATTACACAAAAATCCTAATTTCTAATGTGTTTAATCAAATTTCACCATAAGAGAGTAAATTCCAACAATTACTAAGCAAATCAGCAATTATCAATGATGAGACATTAATTGCAGAAATTTAGATTTAGAAACCTACTTAGGTTGTGATATTTTAGTGGAAATCAACTTTTCCCTAAAATTGCATTTGTGTCGCCATTAGAGAAGGATTAAAGGGACCGATTTTTTGGGTTGAAGATACAGCAACTGGTTTGGCCGGGGGTTGAAGATGCAGCAACTGGCTTTTTCGTGGGTTGAAGATGTGAAATTAAGGTGGAAGATGCAACACTATTTTCGTGGGTTTGCAAGGTAATTGGAAGATGTTTGTGAATTTTAAAATAAAGTAGTGATGACAGAGACAGATATGTATGGGTAGGTATGTGAAATAAATGCTCACCGGTTACCAGTAAACTATCTCTTTAATTGCAAAAATGAGAAAAAAGTTGTCTTTTTATTGAATAAATGAAACATTGACCCTTTATTTGCAGATGGCCAAAAGGTTGGCTTTTTAGAAACAATTTTTCTTAAAGAAAATCACATCGAGAAATTAATGCTGTTCACTATCAATGTGATAGCTACATCCACTAGCACCGAGAATAAACTTTTCACTATAAACCGAGAGATTCAAGATGAACGAGAAGCCACAATAATAGCTCTCCAAGCTTTTTCTTTCTTAGTTTTCCTCACTTTATGTTTTGCATTGCATCCCTAATTCTAAGACAATGGGGCCTTTATATAGTATACCTCATAAAACAAAGAAATTAGGTTAACAATTACAAAGAAACCGGCCCAAAAAACTAAGTAACCGTCAAAAGAACATGGAAAAACTAAATCTTGCACAAAACGTACTGTTCTGCGCCCTGCATAGAACTCCGCAGCTCTGCATGCGCTCCAGGCTATTCCAACATTTTTGACCCACACTTGATTCATCTTCTTCATGATCTTGGACTTGATTCGAGTCACAAAATTCCAACAGAAATAACTTTTGTTGTTTTTTTTTTTTTTTTTTTTAGAATTGAGTTGAATTGATTTGAATAATGTGTTTGGTGAAAGAAAGGTTTTTTTTTTTTTGAGTAGAAAGGTATTTAAGTATTTATAGGAAGAACTTCAAAGATGAGAGACTAGAAATTATTATTATTATAATTAGGAATGTAATTTAGGTTTTGGATAAGGTGTGAAGACTGAAGACCAAGTAACAGGTCAAGTAGTAAATTGGTCGTTTAGCAAATTCAGGTCAACTTTGGCCTTTCCCATTTTTAATTCCTTTATTCTTCTTTTTACTTTTGGATAATTGAATGAATGTATGTTTTCTAGACTTATGTAGAAGTTGCCACTAGTGACTACTACCGTTTTTCCACTAAATTTGAGTCTCATCAAATTCATCTAATATATATTTTTAATTTACATTTTTTTTTTTGGCCCAAACTACTTTAAAATAGTAATATTTATATAAAATCAAAAAAATCTACTTATTTAATAGTACTTAATTTAGACTAATCTCACTATCTTGTCAGCACACTTATTTATTTTCAATTGTGTACAAGCTGAGAATTTTTAAGAATTCACTCATTCTAAAATTACTTCCAATTAAACATGTTTAACTGTTCTTAACGAATGAGTTTTCTTTTCAAAGGAACTTCTAAATAATGTTATTGATGTGTTAATTGTTATTTATACTGGTTATCACTCACAGCAATAATATTAGTATTGTAAACTTATTATTATTAGTATTAGTATTAGTATATAGAATTCACACTAGTGTTAATTATTATCAGTTTAATATATTGGTATTAATATAGTTTGTTGTATTAGTATTGGTATATTGTTACTATCAATCATATTAATACTCCCTCCGTTCTCTAATGTTCTTTCCGCTTGGAATATTGCACCTTAATGAGAGAGAAATTTGATTAATTTTTTTGAGATAAATTTAAAAGATAAAATATATTAATGTGAGATCTCATAAGATTCGTCTCAATATATATTTTTATATTATATATTTTTTATAATTTTTATTATGCATATTCATAAATACTATGACTCAAAGTTTGCCCTTATCAAAAAGAGGATGCCTATCTCTCCAAATTGCCCACGATGTGGGGAAGCTGAAACTAATATGCATGTTTTAAGGGATTGTTAGTGGTCCCAAACTTACTGGACAGAAGTCGGATCCGATGTAATGCAGACACAGATGTCCATCTTCAGAGACTGGTGGGAATGAGTTTCTTCAACCTGCTCCAAGCAAAAAAGAGAGGAATTTGCTACCTTGGCGTGGCAGCTATGGGCAGCACAAAACGAATATAACTTTGAAAAGATTCATACTCCGCAACAAGCGTGTATTCGTAGAGCCTTGATATGGTTGGAGGAGTACAGAAAGCTAACAAGTCTGGGATGAATCTTGTCCGAACAAACTCCAAATGGCTATCACCAAATGGGGACACCATTAAAACTAATTTTGATGGAGCTCACGACGAAGGATCAGACAGAGCTGGACAGGGCATAGTGGCTCGAAACGCTGGGGGACAAGTTATTTTCGCGGGCTCCAAGATGCAGAACAAGCAAAATGCATGGCGGCCTATTAGGCTTATGAGGTTGCTATGAAGGAACAATGGCAGAACATTATTGTTGAAGGGGATGCACAACTCATTATCAAGGCCATTAACCAAGATGCCCAACGTGGCTTGTATAACCAAGTCATCATTGACAGTGTTAGATCATTTATTCAAAATTTCAATACTATTCCTTTGTCTTCTGTTTTAGAGGACGTAATGAGGTAGCAAATATGGGCAAATTCGAGATTAAATGAAGAAATCTGGAGGGATGGAGGTCCTGTATGAATTTCTGATGCTGTAATGTTTGATTATCCTCATTAATATATTTGCCTCTCTTGGCTTTCAAAAAAAAAAAAAACTTAAAATTTACATTAAAAACCACACAAAAAGTAAACGAAAAAAACAAAAGGAGTACAATATTAGTCATATTAGTATATT
Organism: Amaranthus tricolor; assembly: GCF_026212465.1. NCBI lineage: Eukaryota > Viridiplantae > Streptophyta > Magnoliopsida > Caryophyllales > Amaranthaceae > Amaranthus > Amaranthus tricolor. The sequence continues at coordinate 6,314,710 of NC_080048.1, read as the reverse complement.
ATTATCGTATTGATTTCAATATTAGTCACATTAGCATAATACTAATTCTGTAGGACAATTTAGATGGTAAAATAGTAAAAAAATTTATTTGGAGAGGAAGATGAGTGAATATGTAGAATGGATGTTGTTCTTCATTGCACACAAAATTGATTACATCAATGGGTATTTATAGTGCAAGTTTACTAAAATATCTAAGATATTTTTAATTTTTTAATTACTTTTCAAGTTACTTCCATTATATTATCTTAGATATTTTTATTTTTTAATTTTTTAGTTTAGATATTTTTATATTTAAATAAAATCCTAGATTTTTCTAGATTATTTTAACACTACCCTTAATCTGAAAAATCTTGAACTTTAAGTCGTCTTCTGAAATCGATAAATCTATCAGTTGATATGGGTTTTGTGAAAATGTCTGCGAGCTGCTCCCCCGTCTTGCAGAATTGTAGTTCGATCTCTTTCTTATCTACTAACTCACGAATGTAGTGATGTTGTATCTCGATGTGCTTTGATCTGCTATGAAACACTGGATTCTTCGTCATTGCTATTGTTGACATGTTGTCGCAGAACATTGTAGTTGGTGTCTCTTGCGTATGTTGTAGATCGATTAATATCCTTCTCAGCCAGACTGCTTCACGTGCTGCACTTGTTGCTGCAATGTACTCTGCTTCTGCTGATGATAAAGCTACTGTCGCCTGTTTTTTTGATGACCATGAGACCACCTTGTTTCCAAGCTGAAATACGTACCCGCTTGTACTTTTTCTATCATCCACGCTTCCAGTCCAGTCGCTATCGGTGTATCCTGTGAGCTTGAAATCTTTTTCAGTTTCGTACATGATCCCATAGCTTTTTGTTCCCTTAATGTATCTGAGAATCCTCTTTGCTGCTGTTAGATGATCCTTGCTCGGTTCACTCATGAACCTGGATACGATGCTGACAGCGTTGACTATATCTGGTCTTGTATGTGTGAGATAGATAAGAGAGCCGACCAAGCTTCGATACATTGCTCCGTCGACTTTTGGTTTGCCATCGTACTTTGATAACTTCTCATTGATTGCCATTGGTGTAGCTAGCGGTTTACATTCACCCATGTTGAATTTCTTGAGAAGGTCTTCTGCATATTTCTCTTGTGATAGAAATATTCTTCCTGGGCTTTGTTTGATTTGTATGCCAAGGAAGTATTTCACTGTACCAAGGTCTGTCATCTCGTACTCCTTCATCATAGCCTTTTTAAATTCTTCGATCATCGTTGGGTGTGTGCCTGTATAGATTAGATCATCCACGTACAAGCATAAAATGAGAAAGTTGTTACCTTGTGTCTTGATGTATAGTGAAGGTTCACTCGGACTCTTGATGAAACCATGCTGGAGAAGATAATTGTCGATGTTGCTGTTCCACGCTCGGGGTGCTTGTTTGAGTCCGTACAGAGCTTTTCCAAGGCGGTATACTTTGTCTTCTTGGCCTTTGATGACATATCCCTGCGGTTGCTCGACGTACACTTCTTCTTCAAGTTCTCCATTTAGAAATGCTGATTTGACATCGAGTTGAAAGACTGGTAGCTCATGCTGTGCTGCTAATGCCAGGACTGTTCTGATTGTCTCCATGCGGACAACTGGTGCATATGTTTCGTTGAAGTCGATTCCTGGTTGTTGCGCATATCCCTTTGCTACGAGCCTTGCTTTGTACTTGTTGATGGAGCCATCATCATTATGTTTCACCTTGTAGACCCACTTGAGTCCGATGACTTCCTTGTCTTGTGGTTTGTCTACAAGTTTCCATGTGTGATTCTTCTCGATCATTTTCATTTCTTCGTTCATAGCCTCAATCCAGGTTTCTTCTTGTGCTGCTTCTTGAAATGTTTGTGGCTCACTAGAGAAGAGAGCCATCATTGCTTGGTCACAATGGTAATCTTGTAACCATGATGGCGGTTGCCGATCTCGTGTTGATCTTCGGGCTTCTTGAGGTTGAGGAGTTGAACGTGATGTTTGGCTTCTTGAGCTTGGGAATGATCTTGTACTTTCAGGTGTACTTGGACTCGGAGATGATGGGTTTGTTGGTTGGTCTGCTCCGTCTTCTTCACTTGGATCTCTTAGGAGAGTATCTCCTTCGCGAGCTTCAGTTTCTTTTTCTTTCCACGTCCATTCGGCTGCTTCGTCGAAAATTACGTCTCTAGAGATGATTAACTGTTTAGATTCAGGCTTGTAAAGGCGATATCCTTTTGTTTCGTGACTGTATCCAATGAATATGCATTTTTCTCCCTTCTCGTCGAGCTTTTCCCGATTCTCCTTTGGGATGTGGGCATAAGCTACGCATCCGAACACTTTGAGGTGTTCTACTCTTGGCTTTCTCTTGTGCCAGGCTTCATATGGCGTTAAATCCCTAACTGCTTTTGTGGGAGATCTATTGAGGATATATATTGCCGTGTGAACAGCTTCGGCCCAGTATCCTTTGGGTAGATGTTTACCCTGCATCATGCTGCGGGCCATCTCTGCTATAGTGCGGTTTTTCCTTTCCGCGACACCATTTTGTTGTGGTGTACGCCTTGCTGTAAGTTCTCTTTTAATCCCATGCTTCTTACAGAAGTTGTTGAATTCGTTGCTTGTAAATTCTCCGCCACGATCTGTTCTAAGAATTTTAAGAGAATGCCCACTTTGATTTTCTGTGAGGGCTTTGAATTCCATGAAGTGGGAAAAAACTTCTGATTTTTTCTCCAGGAAATATACCCACATCATGCGGGAGTAGTCATCTACGAACAGAAGAAAATATCTTTTTCCGCCAAGAGACGGATTCTTGGTAGGACCCCAGATATCTGCATGAACAAGCTCTAGAGAAGCCTTGGTCCTCCAAGGTGCGGTAGGAAATGGCAATCTGTGCATCTTGCCATATATACAGCCTTCACAAATTTTTCTTTCATTTTTTATTGATGGTAGTCCAATTACCATTTCTTTTTGTTTTAATAGTTTTAGAATGTTAAAATTTAGATGCCCGAATCTCAAATGCCATAAGGTGGATTCATCATTTATTGAGCTTAAAGCCAATTTTTCTTCAAATGGCAATTTTAATGGGAATATTTTGTTATGAGCCATTTCAACAGTTGTTATTATCTGACCCTTATTTTTATCATAGATTTGACATTTGTTATTCTCAAATTTAACCATATATCCTTTTTTAATTAATTGGCCTACGCTTAATAAATTTTGTGCAAGTCCGGGAACATAAAAAACTTCATGAATTAATTTTGATGATCCATTTTTTGTTTTAACGGCAATTGTTCCTTTTCCGGCGACATCTTCTTTTTTACCGTCGCCAAGTGTGATGTGTGTTTTAACATTTTCGTCAAGAGTGACAAAATAATTTTTATTGCCGGTCATGTGGTTTGAACAACCACTATCAATATACCATATGTCACTTACTTTTTCTTGTGCATTTAATCCAGAGTAAAATATTTGCTCTCCGGAATTATTATTTTCGGAATAGTTTGCTTCTTTTTGTCGATACCAACAATCTTTTTCGAGGTGAGAGTGTTTTTTACACCTCTTACATTTGTACCGACAATCATTAGTATTGTGGTTAGTTTTCTTACATAATTTACAATAAAGGTCAGTTTGATTATTTAATCGACTCCTTTGATTTTTAAAATTTTCTCTCCCCTTGCTACAATTAGTTGATGTTTGTCCTTTTTCATAATTTTTACAATGACTATTTTTATTTTCACCATTAGAAAATTTTAATTTAGCTTGAAATGCTTGTTCTAGTGGTTCTTCGTTAAATCTTTTTAATTTATCTTCATGTGCAAGTAGTGATCCCATTAATTCGGGCATACTTAATTGAGATAAATTTTTCTTGTTAACTTCTTCTATTGTTGTGGCAATAATGTTATATTTTTGTGAAAGACTCCTTAATATTTTTCGAATCACATTTTCATCTTCTATTTTACCACCATTTGATCTTATTTGATAAACTATATTAGTGACTCGGTCAAAAAATGAATGTATTGTTTCATTTTCTGCCATTAATAGATTATCAAATTCTCTCCATAGTGATTGGAGTTTAAAAAGAATTACCTCTTCGGAACCTCTGTATTTTGTCTCCAGGATCCTCCAAGCCTCCGTAGCTGTTTTTGCAGGCATGATCGTTGTAAGTATTGCCTCGTCGACTCCACGATATAATAGGGATAGGGCATAGTTATCCCTTATCCTATTTTGTTTATATTGTTTTATTTTTGTTTCATCCCAAGATGACTCTTTAGTGTCATCTTTGGGTGGTTGCTTGTAACTTTCTTGCACTAATTCCCATAAATCTTGGGAGATAAATATTGACCTCATTTGCATAGCCCATTGTTCATATTTTTCTCCCTTAAATGTGGGAACCAATTAACTTGGGGGTAATTAGTGGTTGAGGTCATTTTTTATTTTGTGGTTAGAGGTTTATTTTATTGTGGAGTATGTTGGTTAATGTGTTTAGGTTGTTTGGAGGTCTTGGTTTTAATTAGCTCTTGATACCAAATGTAGGAAAATTTAGATGGTAAAATAGTGAATAAATTTATTTGGAGAGGAAGATGAGTGAATATGTAGAATGGATGTTGTTATTCATTGCACACAAAATTGATTACATCAATGGGTATTTATAGTGCAAGTTTACTAAAATATCTTAGATATTTTTTATTTTTTAATTACTTTTCTAGTTACTTTCATTATATTATCTTAGATATTTTTATTTTTTAATTCTTTAGTTTAGATATTTTTATATTTAAATAAAATCCTAGATTTTTCTAGATTATTTTAACAAATTCTATCAATATGAATATTAGTATATTAGTGTTGTTGTCTATAACTTGATACAATTAATTAAGCCACTAAGCCAGTGTTGATTAGATTCCCTTGTCTCGTAAGAGTGAATGAATTCTTTATCCAAAACAATTGGGTTTAGATAATACAATTTGTTCTTGATAAATATTAATCGGTTTCAATAAATATCAGAGAATAAATGCTAGCATAGACAAATAATCAATACTTGTACATCAATTGGGTTTACTCGTTCATCAAAGAATAAAGTTTCCATTAGTGATATCATATACACAACAATAGTTTGTACTAAATCGGATCCGCATCTCCAAAAAACAACTAACAGTCAAATTTAATCAGTCAATACCAATCAAAATATCAATATATGATGATCATAATAAACTATAACGGACAAAAAGTTTAGTAAGGCACAATAGTTTCGAAACAATGAACACCATCCAATTCCGGAGCAAAGCGAGGATTCTTCTTTAATTTGGTTTTACTCTTCGAATCTTCACTCTGTTTCTTTACGGATGAACAATTATTATTGCTCTTACTCTCATTCTTCACCCCATCGACAGTTGAAGAATTAGTCGATGAAGAAGAGGGATTCAATGGAGAGAAATTGACGAGTTTGAAGCCATTTGATTCAGCCCATATTGGATCGAAAGAACTAAAGATCATAGACATCATTTTTCAAGATTATTTTTAAGAATTTAAAGATTGTTTGTTGGTTAAGGAAACAGCTTTTAATTTGTTGGGTTTTTTGAATGAAGAATTTGTAGGTAAAAGAAGGGTATTTATAAGAAGACGAGAGAGATTTGGAAAGTGAATTGGAATTGGTATTTGGATAACGTGTGAGGACAAAGGAAGAAAGACGGAAAGAAGGTTAGGGTGTCGTTTCGTTGTATTTGGGTAATTGGGTCAAGTTTTGGGTTATTTCTTTTAATTTTCTAGACTTCTGTAGAAGTTGCCACTACTTGTTGGAAACTTTCCATTCATTAACTTGAGAAATACTCCATATATAACGGTTTATTTTTTCTTTTTTTTTTTTGGGTTTGGGAGGTTGGGTGGTTAGGGAGGGCGGTGTGAGGTGATGTTAGTGATTGGTCGGCTAATTATCATGTTTTCCTTCTTAGCAAGTCTTATATAGATCGTATTATCATGAGACGAGTCTATAGAAACAACTTATTAATAATAAAACATAAACAAAGAATAAAATTTGAATTGTATAGGGTAATAGTTTTTTTTTTTAGAGTTTGAGCCTTTATAATTGATGTCACGGTAAGACAATTTCAATAAAAAAAATTAGTGCTTTTCTTTGTTATTTTTTTTAATTATTATGTTTACCTTTATTAGTTTCTAAGATTATTCTCTTGTATTTGCTTTAATCATATGTAATCTTTTAGTTTCTATATAATTAATGATATGATGTATTTTATTATTCAATTCAATAAAACAAAAATTTCATGTTTCAATCTTTACATGATATCAAGAGGTGTATTCATTTTAATTTTTTTTTTATTATTTCCATGATTTTCATCTCACTCCTAAATATCAAATGGTAATAGTGATTATGTCATTACTAGGCATGGACACGGTCCGGGTTGGTCCGGTTCCGTTCCGGTTCCATTTGGAACCTGTCGCGAACGGTTCCGGTTTCGGTTCCTGTTCCGGGCGGTTCCAAACGGTTCCTTGGCGGCTCATGAGGCGGTTCCGGCGGTTCCAACTCACGGGACGGGCGGGTCGGACCATCGGTTCCATTTTTATTTTTTCTTTAAATATTTATATAATAAAAAAATACTATAATATTGCGGACGTACCTTTGATGATTACTTGATTATTAGCGAAATTCATTGCATGTCAAGTTGTCATCGTTATTGAAATATTTACTAAAAAGAATGAAAAAAATAAATTAATAACAAACGAATCAATGATAATGTCCGATAAAGATGATTAATAAAAAAAAGGGAGAAAATGGACTTGAACCTAGTAGTACCCAAAGGAATACTAAGCTGCCTACGTATCCCGAAGGAATCAAAGCCCACGTAGTTCTTTGTCATACCTTTTATTTATAGTTGTTGAATGTTGATTTATCGTTGTCGGATTGATCCTATTCGTCTTCGTCATCATCATGTGGTTGGTTAGATGCTTCCGCTGACTCTCCTCCTGACGATGATGCAGATGTATCCATCATCATCCATGGATCATCATCGTCGTCTTGATCATCATCATTCCTTAGTCCTTGTGTTCGAATCTCTGCTTGATCTCAATCTTTCTTGCAAATACATATTTGAATACTCTGTGGAGCAAGACGAGATCTCTTTTCGTCCAAAACTCTTCTACCTGCACTAAAAGTAGACTCCGACGCAATTGCTGACGCGGGAATTGCAAGGATATCCTTTGCAATTCTCGATAAAATGGGAAATTTTACAGATTTTTCTTTCCACCACTCTAAAATATTATAACTACCTTGGTCTATTTCAAAGTGGTGTTTAAGATAACTATCTAGTTCTAAATATGAGGTCGAGGAAGAAGATGATCTTACAAAACTATCATCTTGACTCATTATATTAGCTATTACCGAGTTATAGTAAGAGGACGTGCCGAAACGCTAGCACGCCTAGACGTATCGCGTTTTGGGTTATACACACTAGCGTAATAATCATAGAGTTCTGCTAAATATTTTTTACATGTTCCTACATAATTATGTACATCAGTAGGCGGGCGATCTAACGATTGGTAGTAAAATCTTATTACTTTAGTAAGGACCTCAGTTTTAAAACATGGGTCCAAAATGGTTGCGATTCCATAAATATAAGGAAATTCGGTAAAATATGCCTTCCATTTTTCCATCATATCTGCAAGAATCGGCTTCAAATATGGGTTAGTATCATCATGCGTATATTTAAGGAGATGATAAAAAATAGTAACACACTCGCTTATTACTAAGTGAACATTTGGTTCATAAACATATGAAAAAATCTTAGTCGCGTGGTCATACGCTTCTAATATGTTATGTACACCTATAGCTAATTCCCAAGTGTCATCAGCTATGTAACTATCTGTACACTCACTATATAGTTGTGTTATAACTGGACGATAAGCAATCGCCTTTCTTAATAAATCGTTGGTTGAGCCCCAACGTGTAGGAGTATCCAATGACCAATACACTTTTTTAAGTTGATATTGGTCACATAATTGTTTGTATCGTCTCTTTATCTTTCCAATCCTAAGCCACTTCACTATATCCCTAATTGGTTCTAATAAATCGCTTAATTGTTTTATGCCAGCTTGGCAAGATAAGTTAACTATATGCGCACAACAACGTATGTGTAATAAGCTACCCCCAAGGATAAAACTAAATGCAGGTTCGTTATACAAAAGTTCTAGACATTTAATGTTCGCGGTTGCATTATCAGTTGAACAACAAAATATCTTATCTAATAAGTTCCATTCTCTACATATCTCTACTAATCTATATTTTATGTTTTCACCGGTATGTCTTTCTGGCATTGTCTCAAAAGCAATTATTCTTTTTTGGATAATCCAATTTTGATCTATCTAATGTGCTGTTACACACATATAAGATTCTAAATGTGGGGGAGCAGACCAAATGTCAATTGTTATGCTAACCCTACCATTAAAAGATTTAAACATTTCAACTAATTCATAGCGCATTGATTCATATAATTTAATTGTGCGTCTTTTAAGAGTGATCCTAGGGATTGCTCTATATTGTGGTTGCATAGTTTTTCTAGCGTAACGCTCGTATGCCCTACTTTCACCGTGGTTAAAAGGCAATTCATCACAAATTACATACCTAGAAAATTCATCAATCATATCATTACGTTTATATCTAAAAGGCATACCTGTGCTGGGAATGTCCCACTGTGTCTGTCGGCTTCCACTTCCACTTGTGGTCCCGCTGCCGCTTGCTGCATGAGTTTCTTTTGTGATTTCATGCTTCTTTGCCAAATGTTTGTTAAAAGATCCCGTACCACCACCTAACACGTATTCACAAAACACAATAAATAAATTTTTATAAAATATGAATATATAATGTATGTATAAAAAACTTAAAAAGTATTTACCTCTGGCGAAATTGTATGCAACTAAGGGCTTTACTCCTTGACTTTCACAAATTTGACAAGTGCATAAGAAAATATCTGGATTCTCGGTTGGTTCTTTTGTGAAATACGACCACACATGTGAAACAGCTCTACCACTAGGAGGTGGCATTGCCGGAAAAGGTTGTCTTACTGGTTCATCTTCATCTAAATAAATAATTTAAATTTATAAAACTATAATTAAATAAATAAATAATTTAAAATTTAATTAATTTGAAGAATAAAATTATAAAACTAACCGATAGTTTGGAAATTGACTCGTTTACCACGAGCTTGTCTTTGTTGTTGTTGTTGTTCATGTGATCTTGTTGATGACTGTCGAGATACATGTATCCCAATAGGGGTCGTTGGTTCCTCTTCTTGTTGTTCTTCTTCATCAATTTGTATTTCTCTTTCCACTTCTTCTGCATAATTATGTAATTCTGGGTCGTACCCTTCCGGATAATTATGTTCATAATTATAATTACTAATGGAAGATGTTGTTGATACCGACGGAGTAGAAGTGACCTTTCTTTTGGACGAACTGGAACCTCCCAATGATTTTGCCACTTTAGTAACTTTTTTTGAGGCTTTTTTCAAAAATGAAGACATGATTGATAATATTGAAGTAATAATAGAAATATAGAATTAAGAAATAAATAAATAATTAATTATGTAACTAACTAAATGAAGAAATGATTAAAAGACTAATTATGTAATTAAGAGAATAATTGCGTAATTAAAGAATTAAGTAGAGAGAGTAGGAGAAGAGATGAGTTGTGAATGAAAATGATTGAAAGTGATGAGTATATATAGAGGAAACTCCAACGGCTAGTTAACGGTCATAAACGATAACATTTTGGCGAACCGGTTCCATGGAACCGGTGGGCCGGTTCAACCGGACCGGTCCCGGTTCCGGTTCTAGAACCGGTTCCATGGAACCGTTGGACCGGTTCTCCCGGACCGGTTCCGGTTCCAAATCGTGGGTTTTTTACCCGGTTCACGACGTTTTTTTCGGCGGTTTCACGGTTCCGGCAACTTTTTTTTCCGGCGGTTTCACGGTTTCGCGGTTCGGGGCAGTTCGAAACCTGTCGCAAACGGTTCCGGTTCCAAGCGGTTCGGGACCGGTTCGGTTCCGGGTAACCCGCCCCGTGGCCATGCCTAGTCATTACTGAGAGTGTGATCTCTTTCATTTCATTTGATGGTGGCATAATTATGTGCTCAATCTCTCTCCCTCCCTTGGTGTTAGTAGTGATCGTCTCAAATCACACTCTCACTCTTTCCATCAATAGTAATTGATAAAGTTCCTCTAATTATCTTCAAAAATGGAGGAACCTTACACTCTCTTTATTCTCTCAAACCCTTAAATCCTCAATCCCCAAGTTAAAAAAAAAATAAAAAAAAAAAAAACTTATTTTGTGTTTCTCATTATAAAACTGAATATTATTTTTATTGTCATCATGAATTAAATCTTCAAACACTCCAATGTACAAAGTCCTCCAACTGTTGCAACTCCGCTAGCAATCGCTTCCATAATTAACAGACCATGAAAAACATTTTACTCCAACGACTATGCTCATGTTTGTCAATTGTCATCATTTATGATTCTCCAAATTGCACTTTTCATTTCGATAGTCCATCTTGAAAAGACATATTAAAGAAAAGATTATTCTCTGGTATTTACTTTGATTTTACGTAATTTTTCGGTCTCTATATAAATTAGCCATATAATGTACTTCATTATTCACTTCAATAAAACAGACACTTCCAATCATTACAAAAACTACGTACTTATTCCAACTAAAATCTTAATTTTTCTTCTTTATCTTAAATTCAATTCTCATCTAACTTTTCTATTTTCTCAGCTTGTAATCCAAAACAAAACCTACATAATTGCAACATGATCACAATATTTTTCCTCATGGGTCGCTTGATTTCAGCTTTTTAGCATACAGTTAGTCTTTTGAGAGACCGTCTTTTTTAGAGATGTCTTTTAAGACAAATCTATTAAAATTTAATGCCTACTTGAATTATTCTTTTTTAGAATTTGTCTATTGATTATACTACATTCATCTATAACAACAAATCAACTTATTATTTTAATCTCGTGTATAAAACTCATTTTATTTCATATATTTCACACTTACTCTTATCTAATCCATTCAAAGATCCACTAGCCAGAGTATTAAATTAATAAAAACAATATAAATTTTTACAAAAAAAATATCCCTTTTAACAGAAAAATTAAAAAGATAGAGAAAGTAATTCTGGATCTTAGTTAATTGGCTGTGGACGCATTCATGTAGGGGCCATATATAAATGCGTTACAAATCTCTTCATTTGAACCTAAATTGTTTAGTTAATTAAGTTGAAAATCACAATCCTTATCTAATATGTACCAGTTCTGATTATCCTAATTTTTACTCACTTAATCCTTTTAGAGTTTTTTTATTTCTATGTCAGAGTTTTAAATATCTATTTCCTTCGTCCCATTTAATTTGCAGTATTTTCTATTTTGGTCCGTGCTACTTAATTTGCATCATTTTTATTTTTGGACTATGACTTACCACTTCCTTTTAATCTCACCCATACATTTTAATTCTCTTTTAATTTCTACCACATAATTCATTCTCTCTCTTCATTAATTACCATTATCTACCTTACTCTTAAAAAACAATAATATTCTCTTTGCTTCAAATTATATGAGACAGAGTAGTACATTTTATATTTATGTCTCAATTTCAAATTTTAGTTTATAAGTTGTTTATTTTGTATTTGCTATGAAAAATATTAAATAAATTAAAATAATTTAATAGTGATCAATTTGACTCAAAATTAACTCGTATAATGAAAAGGATTATTCAGGTTTATTTCAAAATTATAATCTTAACCTAGCTTATTTAATAAATACATCATGTCATGTCAACTCATTTAATTAATAGGATTAAAAAAATTCAACTTATACTTATTTCAAATTAGTTTCATGTCAGATTAGCAAATCAAGTCAACTTTGGCTGAACCAAGTAGTAAGAATGACATTAGTGCATTTGAAAAAAAAAAAAGCAAATAGAGAGGGAGCGGACCCAAAGTTTTAAAGATCAGTTGGTCTCCTGAAAGACTGTCTTTATGAAAGACGGTCCTCAAGTCCAGGCCCTTTTCATTAATTATAAAAAGAAAATAATTATAATAATAACAATAGCCAACAACTACAGTGATAACTCCTTTCTCAAAAAAAAGCTTCCATATTCTAATGACAATCATTAACACTCCTCTTGGAAACTGATCCAAGGTAATTATTGAACAACCACTCTATTCTATTATCAATAAAAATTAAAAATTCAGATTCAAATATACATTCATGCTTCCATTTTGAATTTATTCATAATCACTTCCATAAAGAAACATCATGGATGCTTTGAGAAGGAAGAAGAAAGGCTAATATTTAGTTTTTGATTTTTTTTTGAAATTAAACCCCTAATTATTGTTTTGTCTTTTAAAATTGTTTTCTATAAAAATTAATTGAAATAAAACACCCAGTTAATGTTTTGAGAGAAAGAAGAAATGCTAATATTTGGTTCTTGATTATTTTTTTGAAATTAAACCTCTAATTATTGTTTTGTCTTTTAAAATTGTTTTCTATAAAAATTAATTGAAATAAAACACCCAGTTAATGTTTTGAGAGAAAGAAGAAATGCTAATATTTGGTTCTTGATTATTTTTTTGAAATTAAACCTCTAATTATTGTTTTGTCTTTTAAAATTGTTTTCTATAAAAATTCATTGAAATAAAACACCCAGTTGATGTTTTGAGAAGGAAAAAGAACACAATGATGTTGAACATGATGATGAAAATACAATATGTATTAAGTGTACTGTAAGTTGCTATTAAGTCTGATGTAAGTGGATATTAAGTGCATTGAAAGTTGACATTAAGTATGATGTAAGTTGGCATTACATTTGATGTAAGTAGACAATAAGTCTGATGCTAAATGACATTAATTCTGATGTAAATTAAGATTAATTATGAAGTAAATTGACATTAAATATTATGTAAGTAAGTGATAAGTGTGCTGTAAGTTGGCATTAAATATAATGTAAGTTGGCGTTAAGTTTTATATAAGTAGGCAATAAGTTTGGTATAAGTGGGCATGTGTTAAGTGTATATTAAGTGTACTGTAACTTGACATTTACTCTGATGTAAGTAGGTATTAAATGTGATGTAAGCTGACATTAAGTATGATGTAAATTGACATCAAGTACGATGTAAATTGACATTAAGTCTGATGTAAATTGGCATTAAGTATGCAATAAGTATGTTGTAAGTTGGTATTAGATAAAGGCAAATGTTATATGTAGCCCTAAGGGCTACATATAACCATTAATGCTAATAAGATTATTTTATATTCCCCATATAACCATTAAGGCAAATGGTATTGATTTTTTTTTTTTTCAATATAAGAGCAATTTATTACTTTTATTTTGTGGTGAACAACTCATCCGAATTATTAATAAACTTGTCAAAGATTCTATTGAAATTAGTCAATGTACATTTATTATAGGAATTTGCTAATTTTTATACATAGCCCTTAGGGCTATGTATAACAAAGTCCTTAGATAAAATATTAGTAGGTATTAAGTATGAAATGTAAATATAATATAAATATAAATTAAGATGATATAAGTAGGTATTAAGTGTACTGTAAGTTGGTATAAAGTCTAATGTAAGTAGGCATTTAGTATACTCTAAGTAGGAAATAAGTTTATTGTAAGTTGGCATTAAGTCTAATGTATGTTAGCACTAAGTCTGATTAATTAGGCATTAAGTATACTATACGTAAGCATTAAGGATGATATAAGTAGGCATTAAAATACAAAATCGTTAAAATGTAAAAGGATTTAAAACACACAAAATCTTTGTCATAACATTTACAAATAATAACAATAAACGATTTCATATAATTTAATAATCATAAATTTTCTTAATACACACAATTGAATTGTTTTTTTATTCAATCCTCTACACACTACTTCTTTGAGATGTATTTTTTCGCTCTGATTTTCTTCGAACCATTAACAACCGTTGAAACCTATTTGATTCACAGCAACATCTGTGCAGATGTAAGCTTGATCTCTTCTTTACCATTACACAAGAAGAGATGTGATTTACAATTAGTATAGATCTCTTTGTCAATCCTTTGTATATAACACAATCATAAAAAATAGCATTAAATGACATAAACAAATATTAACAAGAATAATCATAAATGTAATATTACAATAGATTTAAAACCAAACTTAAATATCATATAAATATAGATTAAGAAAAACCAAACTTACAATAGATTTAAATCCAACTTACATTAAACCTAATGCCAGCTTACATCAACTTAATGCCAAATACATCAGACTCAATGTCAATTTATATTAGACTTAAAATTCACTTATATCAGACTTAATACTCACTTATATCAGAAGTAATGTCAACTTACATCAGACTAATGACAACTTATAACAATTATAATGCCAACCTATAACATATATAATGTCAACTTACAACAATCAAAATCTCAACTTACATCAGATTAAATGTCAGCTTACATCAACTTAATACTAACTTACATCAGACTCAATGCCAATTTATATTAGACTTAAAATCCACTTATATCATACTTAATACCCAATTATATCAAATTAATGCCAACTTATATCAATTATAATGCCAACCTATAACATATATAATGTCAATATACAACAAACATAATCCCAAATTATATCAGATTAAAATGTCAATTTACATTAGACCTAATGCCAACTTACATCATACTTAATGCCAACTTACATTATACATAATGCCAACTTATATTAAACTTAATACCTACTTATATCAGACTTAATACAGATTTAAATTAGATTTAACGCTAACTAATACCAGCTTACATCATATCAAAAACACTAATACACCCCGAAAGATTGTAAGCTGGGTTAAATTTAAATTTTGCATGACCCAGAGAATTACACCATTAAATTCAACTAAAAATCAAAAATTGAAAAAGTTGGATTAAATTTAAATCCTCCATGTACATCATCAATACCTTCCCAAATATAGTAATGTGATTTCTTAAGTTCTAAATGCCAGAAGCTAAAGTTTGCTCATCATCCATACCTGAAATCAAAAAAGTTTACACATTAAATGCAAGAGAACTACCTTAATTTTCGTTTAAATTAATAAGAACAATTCAAAAAGTTATATCAAAAACACAAAAAAATTACCCCAAATGAATTTGATAACCTAGAAAAATAAATTGAACGAGATTGTTGATGAAGATTGATGAAAGAGAGGATTTAGAACGAGGAAGAAGCTAAAAAATCATAAAGATTGGAGAAGGTAGAAGAAACCGACGAAAATAAAACAAGATGAGAGAGAGGAAAGATGAGAGAGAAAATCTCATGAAAGAATAAGAAAGTTTAATGAAAAATTCAAAGAATCATTTTAATTTAATGATAAACTGACTTAAATGGCACAGGAAATAAGGAGACAATTCAAAATCAGTAAATTTATTTTTTTTATTGTTTGAGCCGACCCATTAAAGACAGTCTATCTTCCATAAGAATCTGTGTTTAAAGATTTCTTGTTAGACCACTTGCTCATACCAACGCTGCATGCATGTGATGTTTGACGGTTAGAAAATGGAAATGGTCGTCCTTTTAAAATGGTTTTCTGTGCTGTCGAATTTTTTATGGTAGAATGTCTCCTATCTTAATTCTTATGCTTATCCATTCTTTTCGATTAATTATTGGCTTACGTCAAATTTAATCCACTTCATTTATATCAATATCAAGGCCCTCCATTCACATTTGTAAGACGAATTATAGTATAAGGCCCTAAAATTTTAAGGATCTAACGTTTTCTTTTAAATTCAAAGTCAATACAAATATTAACTTAAATTGTATTGAAATATAATTTATAATTATTACTTCCTTTGTTTTCATTTATTCTTTCTATTTACTTTTTACGCAGATTCCAATATAAAATTAAAAATCAAATAATTTTAATTGTAAGTTTTTAAAAATTCTATAAAGTTGATATGAAAATATATATTGAGACCAATCTATCAAAATCCTACATGAATATGTTTTTTTTATATAAATCGATGATAAATCATACTCAAAAGTTGACTCTAAATTTGTAAATTTTATTTGAAAAAAAAAATATAAAAGCAAAAGGAATATATAAGTTTTTGATTTATTACAAATATTTTGAAATAAACTTAATATAATTGTAATTCAATTATCAGACTTCTAAATTCTAAAAATAGAATAAGACCTTGAAAATATTGAAAACGACTCAACATTGACTATATATAATAATGGATAAGCTTTAGATGTTGAATATTCAAGTCTTAAGTCTAATAAATCATCCTACCAAATTCTTAAAGCTCCTCTTTATATTCAACTATTCATATAATTATAAAGTTATTCAAAAGTTGTTAACCATAGAATCATTCAAAAGTTAATTAATTCTTGGATTAGTGGATTATGCTGATATAAGCTAAAATAAGCTCTTAAAATACTTCTACAGTCGTTGTTCGTAGAGCCATCCCATTAACACCAAAATCAGCTATTGAAAAAAAAAGAATAATCTACAACGGTCAATTTTTGTTAAATAATTCCAATATTTTTAACCAACATCTATTTGAAATAATTTACATTGATTACTATGACTATTTTTTCAAAATAATAATTTGTGTCAAGTAAAACAAATATGTATATACATAATACGTGTAAAAATGATTGTAGTTCATTAAAAATATGTATGATTTTTATCAATCGGTAATATGAAGCAAAAGTGACATGACAAATACAATATTAAATTCACAATAAAAATAAGTTGAGTTCAACAAAATAAGTTTAGTTCATTGAAATAAGTTGATATTAATAAAATAAAAAAATATTCTACATGGTAGGTATAAATTTTTATAAAAAGCCAATAGTAACAAGTTTTAAAAAAAAATTCCACAATATAGCATTGAACTTTTGGAATTTAAATTGCCATAACATTAATACCTCAAATTAAGTTGAAAATTTTCATTTTTACCCTTGTCTTCTTCTTCATCCATCTTCTTCTTCTTACCATCTTCTTCCATTAATCTTCTTCTTCCCATACATTTCCTTCTTCCATAATCACGCATAAACCTTTGTTCTCTATATTTGATCAAATCTTCTTCCTTCACCCACCTAAAGAAAGAGCAAATTTTACATTTGTAGTAGAGCCTTATTGGTGGCCTTGAAGAATTTTTTGAGTACGCAGAATTTGAAGACATAATTGAAGGAATTTGAAAAATTGATTAAAAAAGATGAATGCAAGAAGATGGATGAGGAGAAGGGATTATTGTAATTTTAAGGAAATAACACAATGACAAAAAGAACTCAAGATAACGAAAATCAAACTTTTTTGGTTCATAATGTTACGGTATGTTGAATTCCAAAAGTACAATGCTATTTTGTAGAATTTTTTTTTAATTTGCTACAACTAATTTTTTGTACAAGTTTGTGTCTACCAGGTAGAATATTCCAAAAAAAAACATTAGTGTAAAGAAAAAAAAAACAACATGAATGTGTAAAAATAAATTCAATCAACCAAAGTAACTTTTAAACATAAGTTGGAATTATCGCTTATTAATAAGTTATAACTTAGTAGCTACTCTGACACTACAAACCAAAGTTGAAGCATTTAAATTAGGGATTGCCCATTATATCTAAAAACTTAGCGATAATCAAACACTTGTCGTTTGCAAATTGCGATCAAATAACACCCAAAGCAAGGTCGTGATTAAAGATAGTGACCATGTCAACAACCTTGATTTGGTCATTATCTTTAATCCATCTGCCAATTTGTCGTTAATGTCAACAACTGTCTTATTGTCTAGGCGGGGAATGAAAGCATTTTTGATTTGTGATTAAGGGTGTTATTATAATCTTTAATCCATGTTCAAAGGTATAAAGAAAAGGTGAAAAAGGATTGTTATTGGAATAAGGAGAAAAGGCTTTAAAGGAACAAAAGTGATTTGAAGACAGAAGTAAAAGCCGCATCGACTTTTACTCTGCCCAAGAAAAAGACATGTTGGCTTTACTTGTTATTTTGCTTCTGTTCAAATCTTCACTCGACTTTTTTAATCCTAGGTTCTTGCATGTAAGTAAGTAGGACCTATGTATTATAAATCGGCCTAATTACAGAATTTAGACTCTCTAAGTTTTCTAACCAGCTTTCTCTCTCTAGATTACATAATTCTCTCTCTTAATTGGTTTTCAGGCAAAAATGGCATCAATAAAGTTGGACATAGTTGAGAAGTTTAATAGATATCAAAATTTTGTGTTGTGGAAAGTCAAGATGAAGGCTATTCTTGTGCAACATTGAGTGCAAAAGGCTTTGGATAGTGTGGACAAGATGCCCAATTGGATGACCACAACAAAGTGGGAGGAAATTAACTCTAAGGGAATTGAGTACAATTCAATTGTGTCTCTCCAATGAAATGTTAAGTGAAATGGTGAAAGAGAACACAACTAAAGGCATCTGGGAGAAACTTGACTCTTTTTATATGGCCAAGAGTGTGACTAATAAGTTTCTCTTAAATAGTAGGCTTTACTCTCTCCGCCTTGAGGTTTATAACTCTCTTAAGTTACATTTGGATGATTTTTGTACTATTATCATGGATTTACACAATATTGAATGTGATTGTTGATGATAAGGATTTGGATACGTTCTTGTTATACTCTTTCTTTACCTTCTTACAAAAACTTTCGTGAGACTTCGCTATATGCTAGGGAGAATCTTAGTTGTGATGATGTTAAGAATGCTTTGAGTCAAAGAGAACTTATAGAAAAGCAATTGATTCAAAGACAGAATAGGTCAACCGATGGTTTGTTTATTAGAGGTAGAACAAATGATAATAGTTCTATTTAGGCATCAGACATGTGTAGATAGACCTCAACAAAATGAGGTGGTCGAAAAGATGAACAAGATGTTGTTAGAAAGAGAAAAATGTATGTTGAGTCAAGCAAAGCTAGAAAAAGAGTTTTGGCTCGAAGCGGTGTCTACTGCGTGCTACTTGATTAACCGTTCTCCACACACCGCACTTGACTTCAAGTGTCCCCAAGAGGTATGATATTTTTCTACGGTTGATTATTCAAATTTGAAAAATTTGGATGTTCGACATACATACATGCTAATGAGGGAAAATTTGAATCTAGAGCTTGGAAAATGCATATTTGTTGGCTATGGGTTGGTGTCAAGGATTATTGGGTATGGTGTGAGAAATCTAGAAGGGTAATAACCCCTAGAGATGTTAAATTTGACATGTATCAACCAATAGAATCAACATCTCACAAAGTGCAGCGGTCAAAGAGGTATGTAAAGCCAACTAAGATATACATTGAGGAGTGTGATTATGTGGCCTATGCTCACACGATTGTAAGTGAGGTACATGTCGAAGATGATCTGGGTTTTTACAAGGAAGCCATGGGTATAGTAGATGCAAGTAAATGGCTTGGAGTCATGATACAAGAGATGTAATCTTTTGAAAAGAATGAAACTTAGTCTATTTAGGAGGATAAAGGGATGCAAATGGGTTTACAAAGAAGAAGGAAGGATTGTCTAGTGAGGTTGGCTCATCTATAAAGCTAGAATAGTTGCAAAAGGTTATTCTCAAGTTGAAGGTATTTACTTCCATGAGGTGTTCTCTCTAGTGGAGAAGCATTCATCGATTGGAGCCTACTTGTGTTGGAGGTGATGAAGGACATGGATAGGGATGGGCATGGGTCTTAACCCTAACACTATGTTTGAATAGCAAATTAAGAGAGAAAAGAAAGGGAGGGAAGGAGAAAGAAAGGAAGGGAAAGGAAGAGAGGGAAAAAACTCCGTTGTTTGTATAGGAAGGAAAGGGAGGGGAAAGAAAGGAATATCATTTCCTTCTAAATCTTTCCTCTTATGGAGAGATTTGAATGTTAACAAAATGAGAGGACGTAATCCCTCCAAATTCTCTCCCTCTCTTTTTGTTATCCAAACAAGGAAATCTCCATCCCTCAAAATCCTTTTCTTTTTTTTTTCCTCCATTCCCTCCATTTACATCTTTTTTTGAAAAAATTATATATTAGCTATCATGTGTATTTAACTGTTTGATTTGAAATTTTTTTTTTTGAACATTCCGTGATTTTGAACTTTGTCGATTCATATAATGCAAAATGTGGTCGTTGTATCTATACTTCAAAATTAAAGACTTTATAAAAATTTCGTTATAAGAACTCGAATGTTGGAAAACCTCATTTATTTCACTCAATTAGTATAAAGTATTAGAAGATTCCCATTAGTCGAAAATGTTTAAATAATTTTATGCAAATGGTCGAAAATTGTACTTCATTATATGTAGTAAAAAAAAAATTCACGAAAAAAATAAAATTGTTCAGGACCCAAATCCAAATTCTAGACTCGCCAGACCCTAAGGGTCTAAAATTTTCAGACCCTACGGTTTCGGGTTCGGGTCTAATTAAACATTAGGGTCTGGATTTGGGTCTTGCTGGACCCCACCCAAATCCGACCCATACCTATCCTTAGACATGGAGTTACTTCAATTAGAGGTAAAAGCAATATTTCTCCACGGTGAATTAGACAAGGAGATCTACACAAGGCAACCAGAAGGTTTTGAGGTGATCGGTAAGGAGGACTACGTGTGTCGCTTGGAGAGATCGTTGTACCATTTGAAACAAAAGATATGTAGAACTATTCAGAGACCTACACGAGGCAACCAGAAGTTAAAGATTTGGCTATTAGTATCGAGTCTTTCGTATATACTAAGGAACCAGACTGAAAGAGGTGCTCAATCATTTAGTTTCTGGTGATTTAACAGCAGCATCAACAGGAAAACAAAAGATAAGTAGAACTATTCAGAGACCTGCTTTCAAAGAAACACAAAATTCACTTACAAATACTGCAAATTCTGCAATGCAGCAAAGGAATACTGTCGCACCACCAGTTGATATAAACCAACAACAGGATATTCTACAGAGTTCAGAGCAAACAAACAGGTCAAAAAATGAACCGATTCAATGTACATCAAATAGGATGTCGGATACAGTTAGTTTCACATAACACACGCTTAATAGAATGTGGATCATAGAGTAAGAACAAACAAGAACTCGATTTCTGGATGCACAGACGGAGTCTCACAAGAAATGGCGAAAGTTTGGATCCCATAGATCTCATGGGTAAGGCACTCCTGAGATTTTCTTTAGATGTCGATTGAACCGCTTGCACTAAGCTCTTAAGAGGCGGTATCCCTGAGTATAAATTTGATGCTACTAACCACGGAAGAGCATGCTTATCGTGATCACCAACTTTAGTTTTAGAACACATATAAGCGTTATTCTTGTGAGACTCAGTCTATGCATGCAGAAATCGAGTTCTTGTTTGTTCTTGCTCTGCGATCTACATTCTGCTATGCATGTGTTGTGTGAAACTAACTGTATCTGACATTCTATTTGACGTGCATTGAACCGGTTCATTTTATGACCTATTTTTTTGCACTGAACTCTGCAGAACATCTTGTTGTTGGTTTATATAAACTGGTGGTGCAACAACATTTCTTTGCTGCATAGCAGAATTTGCAGTACTTGTAAGTGAATTCTATATTTTTGTGACAACAGGTCTCCAAATAGTTTTACTTAGCTTTTGGTTTCCTGTTGATGCTGCTGTTAAATCACCAGAAATTAAACGATTGATCTCCTCTTTCAGTCTGTTGTTCAGTAGATGTATAAAGTATTGCTTGTTCATTGCTTTAGTATATACGGAAGACTCGATACTAATAGCCAAATCTTTAACTTCTCTCTCCATTGTCTCATCGCTAGGATTATTTTTTTTTAGTATTTTGATCACAATTTTATTGATACAATCTAGACGAAACTATGGATTGCTAATATCCAACAGGGAGGAATCCATGTATTCTTACCGCATCCCAATGTCGTTCCGCGGATTACCCATGTACCTACTCAACATGCTCATGCTTGAGCTATGTCGGGTCGACTACACACCATAGCATACATGATACTACAACATTTGTATATGGAATACCTGGCATGTCATCTTCTTCTTGTTTGGTCAGAGGGCAATGTTATTTAGAGAGTAAGAAGTGAGAAGTAAAGGGAGTAGAAACAACCTTGGCACCGTTCATAGAGAACCTCTTAAACACCTTTTGGTATACCTCTTGATTAAGATACAAAAGTCCGTTGCTCTTATAGCTAACAATCTCCATTCTCCATCTCTAAAATCTTCTTCGCATCTCCAGGATCCTTCATATCACACTCCTTTGACAATGGCTCCTTTAAATCCTCCACCCCAAGCATGCTTTTACAAGCTACAAGCATATTATCTACTTACAACACACGATAAATCAAGGACCCCGATTTAGCTAAGGAAAAGGCAAGTCGGCTTTACCTGCGGTTTAGCTTCTATTAAATTTTTCACTCGATTTTTCTAATCCTAGGTTCTTGCATGTAAGTAATTAGGAACTATGTATTATAAATAGGTCTAATTACATAGTTTAGACTAAGTTTTTTAACCCTCATTCTATCTTTAGATTACATAGCTCTCTCTCTTTTAAACTTTCTCAATTCTCTCAGTTCTGATCATCATCCATGAAACTCTATTGGAGGTTCTTGAAGGCAATAAAAACATCTAGGCTAAATCGTGGACGTCACGCAATCACAGGTGAACCACGTACATCATTGTTTCTGGTTAGCTTTGTTGTTTTTATCTCTTAGATTAGTAGTTCTGGATTGTTATTGCATTGGTTTTGTTTTGGGTCTTAAGTGCTCAATCCAATTCTTGAGGCTATAACCTTTGATCTTAAGGTTGTAGAGACTTAATTTCTCAAGGGTGCCAATCTATGTCATCGCTATTTAATTTTGATAAATTTACCTTGAATAATACAACCTTTAAGACATATTTTCTTCTAACACAATTACACTTGTTGGTGACCTACAATTATAAGTTAATTAACAAAAAAATAGAAAAATATATAATCCCTCACCACCCTTTCACCACCCTCCACCAAGTCCACCCCTACATCCCCACCTACCCTCCTACTGTCAGCCCCACCCCCACCCCCACCCCTCCCCCAAATCTCAAAACCCATGAACACACCCAGTACCCCAACGCCTACCACCTACAAACCCACAAACCTACCACTCAAAAACCCACCCCAACCACCCACCAAACCATGAACCTAGAAACCCATATACCCACCACCCATAAACCTACCCTCTCCCACCTACAAACCCATGAACCCAAAAGCCCCCAACTAAAAACCCACCCTTACCCACACCCTCAATTAACAAGGGAGAAGGAGATTTTGATATTGGCGGCAATGAAGACGAGGTTTCGTGAATGGAAGCCAAGGGTGGCTACTGCATATTCACTGGTTGATGTGTGTGGTGGGTGTGGTGGGGCTGAGGTGAGGGAAATGAACTAGGGTAGTGCACGGTGGATGTAAGGGGCTTAGGGTGGAGTAGTGCACATGTGGGTGAAAGGAAGGGCTGAATTTTTAAATTTAAAATTATTTTTTTTTTGCTAGAAATAACTTGTTTTAGAGGTTAGAGGTAAAAACGGATGCTTGAGGAAAACTCACCTTAAAATTGGTATTATTTATTATTAATTAATAATTGATATTATTATTGGGAAAAAGTTATACAGTTGTATTATTTAGGATCATTTTCCTTTTAATTTTAGTTGAGTATATAGAACAAAAAAATGATCATCGGTATTCGATATTTTTCTTAGTGAATGCTGATTGCAATTGGAACACTAGCTGAATATTTGATACATTTTTCAGCTACAGATTTGTAAATGTATACTCTCTCCCCTCTCTTCTTCCAGCATTAAGTTATCATTTGTTTTTTTTATTTTATTATTGATTTATTCCTTAAAATATAAATTATATATAATTAAAAAATTATAAATAATTGATATTAACAAAATTCATATCGAAACATATCTAGAAATATTTCACTTGATTATATTGTATTTTATAGATTAAAACAAAATACAAACTAAAATTGATTGATAAATATTCAAAAAAATATTCATATTTATTTTTCTAACAAGATCAAAATGCAAGTATAATATGCCCTTACAAAAGAAAAAGGAAGAAGAGTAAAACAACAAAACAAATATTGTCCCACGTTGTTAAGAAACAAATTGCAACTCTAATGCTTTCTTATAAAAGACTCGAGCAAAATATCG
Organism: Amaranthus tricolor; assembly: GCF_026212465.1. Taxonomy (NCBI): domain Eukaryota; kingdom Viridiplantae; phylum Streptophyta; class Magnoliopsida; order Caryophyllales; family Amaranthaceae; genus Amaranthus; species Amaranthus tricolor. Next base: position 6,290,529 of record NC_080048.1, on the reverse strand, counting down.
AAATAATTTTATCCCACATTGTTTGGAAAACAAAATAAACAAATGTCTTCCTATGAATACAAGTGAGAAGAGCTAGCAAAATAAAATCGTAGCCCACATTATTTAAGAAACAATGTGAAAGTTAAATGCTCCTTTATAAAGAGCAAAGCAAACTTCATCTCTTATAAATGAAAGAAGAGCTAGCAAAATAAGTTTGTATTATGCATTAGTTTTTATAATGTATTTATTGATTTAAATAATAATGTCAATTTCATGGGAATCTTTTTAATTTATTGAAAAATTTTCTACAATGTTGTAATACTAAAAGTTAGTTTTCAAAAATTTATCATTTGATAAATTAAATTAGTTATAAATTTATTGAAATTATATGATAAATTAATAATTTGATAAACTAATATTAATCAAAATTTCTAGAGTTTCGACTTGTTTTCAATTAAAAATCGATTCAGGTTTACAACAGCTCGGTTAAAAATTGGTTCGAGTTTACATAAGTTCGACTAAAATTCGATTTAGGTTAAGTCGGTTTTAACTGGATCGAGTTCGGTTTCGTGCATAATTCAAGTTGGATCAATCACTATTAGGTTCGGGTAATCTCGGTTAATAGTAAAATGTCGATTATAAAAATCGATTGCAGTTCAGATTCAGAATTTTAATTTTTGGTTATCAATTGGTTCAAGTGTAGTAGTGTCAGTTCGGTAAGCCTAAAAAATTATATAATTTCGAGTCGAATAACTTTTGAATCGAGTTCGAGTATTCGGGACGAGTCAAATTTGAACAGCTATATAGTTTTAGGTTAAATATTTCGATCATTTTATAATTGAGTCTTGTGCTCACATCTACTTTTACATAATTTTTAATTCTTTTGAAAGCCGAATAAAAGTCTAATTCAGTTATAAGATTGGGTAAATGCTAGGTCGTCGGGTTTGTTCTGAACACTTCTAGACTCTAGAAGGGGGTATTATATTAGGATTGAATTAAATACTTATTGGCTTGTACTCCTTTCTATTCACACCAAAGTGTCCCATTTGACTTTTCACGGATTTTTAGATAGTCAAATGGGACCAAATGTGAAAGAGAAAGAGTATGTGTTTTTAGAATTAATAGGGGTATAGTGGGATTAGTAAGTGTAAAGATGTGAAAAGGTTAAGTTTTGTAAGGGTAAATTGGTAAAGTTAATTTACCAAAATAAACTAAGACATTTAGAGTGACTTGACCCAATAAGGAAATGAGACACTTGAGGTGAAAAGGAGGGAGTATTAAATAACTCTGCCTCTGAGTGATTGTCGCTTATTGTCCGTCTTAAGCCCCAATAAAGGGAGTATTAAATAACTTTGCCTCTGAGTGGTTATTGCATACTGTCGGTCTTAAGCCTCAATAAAGGCTGGATGAGCAATAAATTAGTACCAACCAACTCAAAAGAACTAAATCATATCTCATGATCATGAACTAAAAATTAAATTTCATGAAAGTGTCCACTACTGAGCTGTGCACTGCACTTTTAGGCTTAAATATAGTGAAAAGTATACAAAAATTGCTGACCGTTGTCGACTCTAATCTTTTTTAAACAATTCTCGTTTGTTGCGCTAAACTTGCTCAGATTTCATTTTAGACCATAAAGTCGCACTCTCCTATTATTATCATCAAATTTAATCTTTTTCTTTATCTTATCTACATATTTCAATCCCCATGATCCCTAATAATGTACTCCTTTTCGTTCACAGCAAACTCAAATATAAGTATGCGTGAAGATAAACGAGGTTGAAAGAAACCCATGGTTATACAAAACTACCAATATTGCAAAATTGCACCCATAGTAATTCATTTGTCTTTCAATCCACACATATACACGAATTCCCAATTCATCACCCTCCTCTCACACACCTTTTACAGCCCAACCAAAAAGAAAAATATAAATATAAAAGCCTTGAAAGAAATTCCAACATCAGCAAACACTCAAACTAAGCTGATGTGTACACACCAACGGCTGAGATGAAGCTAAAGCATTCCAAATCTTCGTCAAATACTTCGTATTTTCAACTGAAAAATGTCATAGGCCTCAGTTGAATTCCAGCATCAGAATTTAGTAGATTTTGATGCTCTTTTTATTCCTTTACGAATTTTCTAATTGGTTAGAAACACCAAATAAAATACTCTAGTTCTAACATAAGCTCTATGCTGCCACGTCAAGGGTGGACCCCAGAAAAACATACCCTTATAAATGTGTGACCTCAAAACCATATCACTCATCTACTCGCAAAAAAAACAAGCTCAATTCAAAACAAAAAATTTATTTCATAATCTCAAAACAGTAATTTAAATCTTGTAAATACATCTCTTGGTATCAACACATTACCAACTGTGGTAAGAAAACTTTGTTTCAAGCATTTGATCAATGCCATATACCCAGCACCGATTAAGGGTCTACAGGGTGTCCAATCGCACATGACTTCTAAGACTAAAGGGTTTCATATGTAAAAAATTCATATTAGAATAATATTGAAATAAGTTAGATAGTAGGCGGTTAAAGTTTTACTTAACAAATCAATGGTCATAGGATGAAATTCTATTGATTAGATGTTCCTCTCATTTCTTTTGATCCAAAGCAACTCTCTAACCCCCAATATTTTCTCTCACAATAGTTAATTTTCAATCATTTAATAAACATCAATCATCACAAACTTGATTTATAAAATTAGTTAACAGCTTATTTCTTAGCTTTTCCATTTTTTTAAACTTTTACACTTTCTATTACTATTACTTTTTTCTCTTCCTTAAAATTAGAGATGAAAAATTAATTTTTAACAATTTAATTAAAGTTATTTTTATAAAATCAATTTTAATGTAGTTAGAATTTGTGTTAAGTTTTTATTTAATTATAGTACTCAAAATTAAACTTATATTCAATTTTTATTTTACTTTAAGAAAATTACTCTTTAATTATGAAAGGTCCCAATTTTACAAATTAATAAAAAATTAAACAGGGCCTAAAAATTCTTTGCTTCCCGTATCGTATCCTACATTTATTTTTCGACAAATTCGTAGAACTTAAAATTTGTATGTTTTTGTCATTTAAGGTACTAATAACAATGGAAACCGTAACATCGTCTCACTTGGTTTCAAACTTTGCCAATACTGCCATGGGAAGTTCAGATCCTAAGTTGACATTGGCAAACAACGCACTAAAGAGCAATCAAATGTCAACTCACACTGGACTGAGGCCATTGATGAGCAACATAGATACGCTAAGATTAAGCAACAAACCAAAAAGTACTACTGTAGAGCTGAGAAAAGAAAGATTTCATGCACCTTTTATCAGAAGTGGGATGAATGTGGTGTTTATCGCAGCAGAAGTTGCACCATGGAGTAAAACAGGAGGTCTTGGTGATGTCCTTGGAGGACTTCCCCCAGCCTTGGCAGTACGTTTTGCTCTTTCTGCTAAAAATATATTATAACTGAAAATAAGTAAATAAATGTGGTGAGAACAAAACCTAATATATGGAGTTTTTCAGGCCAGGGGACACCGTGTGATGACAGTCTCCCCTCGGTATGATCAGTACAGAGATGGATGGGATACTAGTGTGACAGTTGAGGTATATCATACATGCATGCTCTAATAACTAAATAACTCATATTTAAGATGATATTTAACATTTTTGAGCATGTTATAATGATTTCATTGCAGTTCCAAGTAGGAGATAGAACTGAGACAGTGCGTTACTTCCACACCTACAAGCGAGGCGTTGATCGTATTTTCGTCGATCATCCACTTTTCCTTGCAAGGGTAACAATACTTCTGCATAATCAAACATGGTTTATTTTATGTCATTCATTTTGATAATTTGAAGCTCTGATTTCTTCTTGTGTGATAAGGTGTGGGGGATAACCGGATCCAAACTCTATGGTCCTAAGGCTGGAGCGGACTATGAAGATAACCAACTTCGGTTTAGCTTGTTGTGCCAGGTAATTCAAACATTGATTTCAGACATGTACCACATTCGTACATATGACTATGTGAATATCCAAGTATCAGTAATATGGTCCATTATCATCCCTAAAACCTCTGAAGATGAATGAAAATGTATTACTTATCTATGTTGCTCGAACTATGTATACCATGTTAGACTTCTCAGTTCAATATGTGCCCAACCATCAGACTTGGCTATTCTATGAAAAGATACCAAGCATTTAAACCAAACTGAAGTGTGCAAGCATCCTATCCAAGTCCAACCGACACGGTTAGTTTAGGTAAAGTGAAGAGTCTAAGCAACAAAGGTATTGGCTTAAATGTAACTAAATTTACATAATATGTGCTTCAGGCAGCTTTGGAGGCACCAAGAGTTTTGAATCTCAACAACAATCCAAACTTCTCTGGACCATATGGTAAACAAATTCCTATAATGGCATCCATGATTTGGTTTTTGATTGATCGTTCAAGCACTTTCCTTTGCAATGACGCCCAAGCAGATGTACTCATGCGTATATTCTGTACAGGTGAAAATGTTGTTTTCATTGCCAATGACTGGCATACTGCTCTTCTTCCAGTGTATCTGAAGGCTATCTACCAACCCAAGGGTATCTATAATAATGCCAAGGTGAGCCGTCTAATCTTTCACCTACGAAAATTTTCTTGGTTCTGGTACTTTAAAGTTGATGTCGTATGATTGAAATTTCAGGTTGCTTTCTGCATTCACAATATTGTATATCAAGGAAGATTTGCCTTGGCGGACTACCCACGTCTTCATCTTCCCGAGGAGTTGAGGCCAGTTTTTGAATTTATGGATGGGTAAAGTATCTTATTTCTTACCCCTAAACATTATATTCAAAAGGAGGGAGAAGTTTAAAATTGATCAGTTATGTTTTTAAAGGTATGACAAACCAGTAAAGGGAAGGAAGATCAACTGGATGAAAGCAGGTATTTTACAATCAGACCGTGTCGTAACTGTGAGCCCCTATTACGCTCAAGAACTTCTATCAGGAGTTGAGAGAGGTGTGGAGCTCGACGATGTAGTTCGAAAGACTGGTGTTACTGGTATAGTGAATGGTATGGATGTGCAAGAATGGAATCCAATAACTGACAAGTACATTGGTACTAATTTCGATATAACAACTGTAAGTAAGATTTTAAACAACAGTTCCTTATAAGTAGAACGACATCTAAAAAGTTACTAATATAAGTTGTTATTACTCCCTTTTACAGGTTATGACTGCAAAACCTCTTATAAAAGAAGCCCTACAAGCAGAAGTTGGTCTACCAGTGGATAAGAATATCCCTTTGATTGGATTTATAGGAAGGCTTGAAGAGCAAAAAGGTTCTGACATTCTTGCAGAAGCAATTCCTCGTTTCATCAAGGAAAATGTCCAGATTGTTGTTCTTGTAAGACCAATTCTTACCGTTATATAAAAAACCATACTTCCAAAGAGAAGCAATTACAAATTATTGTGACTAAATTCATGGTGTATTGGTACAACCTTTTCTCATGATTTTTTTCCCTGGAAATAGGGAACAGGAAAAGAGGTAATGGAGAAACAGATTGAACAGCTGGAAGTACTCTACCCTGAAAAGGCGAGAGGAGTGACAAAATTCAATTCTCCCTTAGCTCATATGATTGTAGCTGGTGCTGATTTCATGCTAATTCCTAGCAGATTTGAACCCTGTGGGTTAATTCAGCTCTATTCGATGCGTTATGGAACTGTATGTAACGGTTTAATGCAGTAAATTATCATAATACTGATTATTCTTCATAATGCATTAATTGGATCACTTACCCCACACATTTTTACTTAGGTGCCTGTGGTAGCCTCCACTGGTGGACTTGTCGACACAGTAAAGGAAGGGTATACTGGATTCCACATGGGCCGTTTTAGTGCAAATGTAATCATCATCTGAAACCAAAAAAAAAATACAAACCATTTCAATTTGCATAAAGGTTATTCAAAGTTGTGATTCTTGTACCCTCTAAAACTGACATTTATTTTCAATTGTGAATCAGTGTGACATGGTAGATCCTGCTGATATATCAGCTGTCGAAACAACAGTGCATAGGGCACTAACAACCTACAACTCTCCAGCTATGAGAGAAATGGTCATTAACTGTATGACACAAGATTTCTCATGGAAGGTACGGTAAACTACGAGATGTCCAAAGTATAATACGCACTGAACATCATTCATCAAACTACTAATTTCATCAATTAATTTATTTTTCAAACAGGAACCTGCAAGGAAATGGGAGGAACTGCTGCTAAGCCTAGGGGTAGCTGGAAGCAGACCAGGATTCGAAGGGACCGAAAGCATTCCTCTAGCTACCGAGAACATCGCAACTCCCTAAACTCGAAACATCGAGCAATACATGCAAACGTCTGTGGAATGGTATATGGTTAATAATGTGTACTATAGTTTATGTAAGAACTTAATAACTGGCAATATTGCCTTAAAAAGAAGGCTTCTATAAAGCCTGTGTATTACATTCATGTTTGCTTGATTATTAAATCATTTAATAAACAAATGTATGTATTCATGTTTGCCTGTGTATCAAAAACATCAACAAATACAAAAACAATGTCAAAAGGTCATCCAACAATTCAGTCTTATTCAACAACAAATTCACAAAGAAAAGTCAGAAATGAGATATTATTAGTTCTTTCTTTGTAATTACGTCACCTTCACATGATCGATTTCGCGTTTATCAATTTGCGTAAGGAAATGCTAATCCATCTCTCGAATTCCATCCTTTAAATTCGTGCAATTTTGTATCTTCCTTGGCATTCCTATTAATTTTCATTCCTTTTTTCCATCCATATCCAGCCAATAACGCAGCACCGAATTCCTCAACTGGAACATCATTAAACGCATCAAAACCCTCATCATCATGCAGATTTTCCAAGTTTGTATTCAATTTCTCATACGCAAATTTGCTTCTGTAAATCTCGAGACGGATGGTTGTCAGAGATTGAGTCCAAATTCAGTGGCGGCAACATTGGAAGATTGTTTAATCTCGAATTCAATTGGCGGAAGATCGAGACTATTTTTGGTAGGATCCCATTTGTTTTCCTATGGTGGAATTACGAGTTGTATGGGGTTGAATCGACGATTAGGGTTTCAAAAGGTCATAACATGCCATTGATTTGAGATTCTTCTGAGCAATTGATCAATTTCTGGAAAGGGGTTAGGGCTTGCGTTTAGATTTGATGAAGATTGAGGAAGCGAGAATGAAAAGCGTCATCGCAGGATAAAAAGAATTACCGAAAGAGAAAATGTTGAGAAAAGATTAACGAAGACACAGAACTACAAGATTTTGGCGCCAAATTTTTTTTCTTTTACATTACTTATGTTTAGTTAACCTATTTTCTAATTTTTACTAATTGAAATTAATATTTACTATCTCAAAAATTTGGATGAGACAGTTTTATGATTTGGGCTGGCCCAATTTGCACGTATAACATCATTTTAATTTTCTGGGCATTTATCAGTTCTGACCTTAAAGGTATTAGTTTTGAAAATTGATACATTTAAGGTCAAAATTAATACCTTTAAAATCAAAATTGAAAAATGCCCAGAAAATGAAAAAAAATGCTTAGATTGTTACATGCGCGAATTGGGTCGGGCCAAATTGATGGTCTCATTATAAGGTCGTCTCGTCCAAGACCAGCTGATTTACTATAGGTGAAAGTTATTCTGATAAAAACTGCAAACAAACTAATCCAAAGTGAATAAGAAATATGATTTGAACTTTTTATAAATTTGTTTGGTTTTGGATTGGAATTTTCAAACCGAAATATGTTGGATTGGATTAGATTTGAGCAAACTAAAAACCGAAATCAAAATTACAAACCGAATTAAAATAGAAGCTCACTTTTTACACAGAGCTAAACTAGTTGTTGAGTGATCTTGTGCAACTTGACATGCAAATAGAAAATATTGGTTGGCGATACTAATAAAAACGACGAAGCAATCTTATAACAATAATAAAACTTAATTCAATAATTAAAATTTTATTTTGTCATTCCCATTTTTGCAACTATGATTAATATTTTTAGTTTACAATTTTAGTAATTTAATTCAATTTGCAGTTTAGATTTGTTTTTAGTTGAAAATTTACTTTGGATTGATCTGTAAAAGTCTACACCGAATTAATCTGGTTTGCTTCAATTTTGATTACGGCCCAATTTAGTTTGGATTGAATTGAAAAATCAAAAATCAAAAAAAATTTGGTTTGATTTGGTTTTATAAAAAAATCAAACTGCAAACCGAACTTTCACCCCTAGTTATAACTAAATTTTTGTTATAAATTATAATTAAATTGTACAGATTAAAATTGATTTTTACCGATCCTCCATGCCTTTCAAAATCTTCTTACACAATTTCTAACATTTGCGGCCAATAGAAAGTCAGCTTAAAATACTAACACATACAAGCAATAAAATTCAACATAATTGTCTAGAAACTTGACTAAAACATGCAGATATACTTTTGATTAGTCAATCGTAGTAGTTAACAATGAAATCAAGTCTTAAGATTAGAAATCTTATCTATATTTACATTAAAGAAGCCCAAAATGGCTGCTAGACAAAGTCAGGAAAATGTATTACAGTGAATATAATTATTTTCTCAAATTCTTTGTGCAGATTAAACCTGTAATGGCACTGAACAGACGGAACACCTTCTGGTATTTCCGTCTGTGCTGCTGCGTAATCTCTTGTTATGCAAAAACCGATACTCTGAGCCAAGGCAATCAGCTCAAAAATGGCGAGTTTTTAGTATCAGCGGGCAAAGTTTTTACATTAGGCTTCTTCAACCCACAAGAAGATGCTACAATCGGGTACTTTAACCCAGAAACTGCACAAAACTACTATATCGGTATCTGGTACACTTACGATGAAGTCAAGAGACCAGTCTGGATCGCAAACCGAAACAAACCCATTTCCCCGATTTCAGGAGCACTTGAAATTAGTAGCAATGGAAATTTCAAGATCACAGAGAATGGTTTGACACAAATATTGTTGAAATCTAATCGAGGTTTTCGAACAGAAGCAATTTTAACTGATAAAGGAAATCTTGTGTTACGTGAGCTGAATTCAGATGGCTCGACAGGGGAGAAAATCTTGTGGCAGAGCTTTGATCACCCAACAGATATACTTCTTCCAGGAATGAAATTAGGGTTTAACTATAAGAAGCAAAATTTGTCGTTGTGCTCGTGGGTAAGTGATAAGTTTCCTGCAGAAGGAGCTTTCGTACTTGGGTTAGATCCGAATGGTACAAAACAGTTGATTATGTGGAGACGAGGGATGATTCAATGGAAGAGTGGGATTTGGCACGATGGGAAATTCCCGAACCTTAAAGACTACCTTTATCGGTTCAAATATGTTTCAAATAAGAACGAAAAATACTTCACTTTTTCTGCACAGAACTGGTGGTTGACAAATTTCCCAATGTATAAGATAGATTGGAAAGGCGATATATATCGTCATAGAGATACATCAGACAGATCAGAAAGCTCGAGATACGAAAGATCAAGGAGGTCTTATCTAGAAGGTATTCTTGAGTGCGACAATGATCGCGTTCCAGGGTGTGTGAAGCGGAAGCTGCCTAGATGCAAGAGCAAGATCTGGTTTGACCGTACCAGAGGTAACACGCTATCTGAAGGTTTGAAGTATACTAGTACGAATTGGGTTTTAGGCGAGGCGGATTGCGAAATGAAGTGCTTGAGCCTTTGCTCGTGTGTTGCTTACGCTTCTATTCACCCCAATGGAACTGGTTGTGAGCTCTGGATGAATGGAACACAGTTGGTTGAAGATGGATACACATACGGTTACAGAGAGTTCTACATTCAAAGACAAACGTACAAACTAGAGAGGTACACAACAGGGTGTCTGGTAAATGGATTTTTTTATTAGTTTTTTGGTTGACTTTTGATTTTCGGCTTTTAGCTGTTCAAACAGCAAAAAATTTACTTCTATTTGATTTGAGGCTTTTAAGCTAATTGATAAGGCGATTTTTAAGCTAAAACAAATAAAAAAAAAATATTGTGAGTAGTTTTTTAATGAGCATTTGGTTTTATTACTCACATTCTCTCAAATAAATATCAATCAACAAACAACTAATTTTTACCAACATCTTCGTAACAGTTGACTTAAACAATTGACTTATTAGTCAATACTTTGAGTTGGTCAAACCAGCCAACAGCTTCAGCCAACCGTACAGTTGAATAGAACTCTTTTTTCACAATATCTTCTAGTGGGGTGTTAAATTTTTTAAGACAATTCTTTGATTGTTTTCAGAAGCAACAAGAGGAAGGTATGGTTGTGGCTAATGGTAGCAACAGGCATCTTTCTGTTGACCTCATCTATAGCATGGCTAGGATATCACATGCAGACGGCACTACTTAAACTAGCACGGTTTTTCTTCCTGCTAGGCTATTGTGTACAACAAAGCCTCAAAGCATATCTTAGACAGTTACATAATCGCCTTCAGAACAACCTCGAAAAAGCAGGTGATATATCATTAACAAATAAACTTAACTTTTGGCTGCGTTTTATTCTTTTGGTTAACGCCACACCCATTTTACTTCATGTTGTATAGGAGCGATTCAAATAGACGAGAAGGTGTCTCTTACTGAGTTAGGTTCCAGTGCCGGACACTCCAGCAGATATCAAAGAAAAAGAAAACTAACCATCGGCAAGAAGAACCATGGAATGCACGTTTTCAGCTTCGCAAGTATGGTTCAAGCAACTAATAACTTCTCTCCTTCAAATAGAATCGGACAAGGAGGATATGGCATCGTTTACAAGGTACTTAAAATCTAAATGCTCAATGTTTTTTAAATCGGGATATTACATATGGTAGTAGCGAGGTCTTGACTTTTGCCTGTGGTAGCAAAAAGCTTTTTCAATATATGGTTGTTGTTTCTCCACCATTATTTTCATCATCATACCCAGTGTATCTCGCTTATAGGAACTATGATCAGATGACAATCTATACCCATAAAGGGGATGCAGCCAAAGAATCCCTCGGCTTTTTTCTCCACCATGATATATGTAATTTCTCTTTGAAAATCAGGGAATATTAGTAGATAATCAAGAAATAGCAATAAAGAGACTTTCAAGGACATCAAAGCAGGGTAAAAATGAGTTCATGAATGAAGTTAAGCTTGTTCTGAAGTTACAACACTCTAATCTTGTTAAGCTCCTTGGATGCTGCATTGAGCAAGGAGAAAAGATTTTGGTGTATGAATATATGCAGAACAAAAGCTTGGATTATTTTCTTTTTGGTTAGTGACATATTACTGAACAACATTATTTTACCCTAATGCTTCAAGCGGCTCCCACCTATGCGGGGTTTGGGGAGTCAGATGTATGCGTCCTTTTAACCCTAAATGCTATATTGTGTCTTCTATGACAGATCCGAGCAGGAAATTGCTTCTTAATTGGAAACAACGTTTTAACATTATCGAGGGGGTAGCACAGGGAATCCTCTACCTTCACAAATATTCGAGAGTGAAGATAATCCATCGAGACTTGAAGACAGGAAACATACTACTCGATCGGGAAATGTATCCGAAAATTTCAGATTTCGGTATGGCAAGACTCTTTCAGCAAAATGAATCGAGAGCAAATACAAAGAGAGTTGTTGGAACACCGTAAGTAAAACAAGTATTCTCTTGTAGGCCTGTTCCAAAAAAAACCCGACACTTACAATTTCTTTCATCAACTGTTGGATTGTTTGTTCCTATTTTGCGAAATCGGCTTTGGTGTAAGTTCAAACAAATTGGCTCGGGACAAGGGCCGATAAAATAGGTACCCGACTAACTGGGTACCCGGCTTTCCGGGTATCCGTTTATGAACACCCCTATTCTCTTGTCGAGTGTTATTTAAAGAGCTAGTAATGTAACAATTAAATCTAAACCGAGGTAGAACATCAAAGCTGGTTAAAGGCTACCTTACCTAACATTTCTTCTACTTTCATTCATTGGTGCAGTGGTTATATGTCTCCAGAATATGCACTAGATGGATATTTTTCAGTTAAATCTGATGTTTTTAGCTTCGGGGTTTTACTGTTAGAGATTATCAGTAGCAAGAAGAACAACGAATCGTACTCCTCAGACCGCACACTCAACCTTACAGGATACGTAAGTTTCAGTCTAACACTAAAACTCGAGCAGTAGTAAGCAGTTAAACACACTGTAAAACTATTTTTACAGGCATGGGAATTGTGGGCAGAAGACAGAGCTTCGGAGTTGATTGACCAAACCGCGATTATGGGTAAAAGCGACCATGAAGAAGCGATGAAGTGCATCAATGTCGGTCTGTTATGCGTGCAAGAGAATCCAGACGACAGACCAACAATGTCGACTGTCATAAATATGATTGCCGGTGACACTAATCACCTTCCTAAACCAAAGAAACCAGCATTCTTCCTAGGCATGAGTTTACCAAAAGAACAGCACCCACATTATGATGTAGAGCAAGGTTCGTTGAATGATGCATCAATTTCAGAGATGGAAGCTCGTTAGAGCGTGCTTAATGTTTTAGAAATTTTGTTTTTCACGTTCTCTAAAAACAATACTCATTTTCCTTTTTTTTGTCGGTATGTTTAGGTTGTGGTTGAAAACATACATTTTATTTTAAATTGTAAATTTTAATTATGAAATCATAAATGAAAAACTTGAGAATAACAAGGTTTGAAAGTCATTTTCAAATTCTGATCTTTAACTAATTTTATAACAATGGTGAATTTGACTCAAATTTAAATTTAAAAATTTTTTATTTGTCGAATACTAAATTTGGATCAAATCTATATTTTTAAATAAAATTATCATTCTTAAACATAATATTAATTAATTTGGGTTTAAAGTGAATTATATGAGAATTCCGGCAAAAGATCATTAGAAAATAAAATGAATAGTGAATAATTTTTTATTAAGTTGTTGATAAGGATGCTCTTAATGATTTTTCGAAATTAGTGTGTTGAAATTTCAGCAAAATTAACATGTTGAAATGTCAATTGTAATTTTTACTTGTGAACTTTTGGATTTAGTGTAAATATATAAGAAGCAGAAAAAGTCAAACTAATGAAAAAATGATAAATAAAGATGCAAATAGAATAATTGAAATAATTGTGAACGATATAGAATGAGAGTAAATTTTAAAAAATGAATAAATAAAGAGAATAATTTCTCTCATTTGGTGAAAAGTATTCCCTCACCGACCATAAATTAATACCCCAAGATGAGAAAACTAATTATGTTTTATTCATTTTTTATTACTTTCTAACCAATTCTTTCACCTCTTTAACAATCCCATTTATTAATCTTCTATCTAATTAACTTTATTTTTCTACTTTTAACTTTTATTAACTCCTTAAATATTTACATTCAAGCCAAGCGGATCCTTAATAACATTAAGATAATGAAAATCCAAAGTAACGAAAAAATAGTGTAGGACATAATAGAAAATCTAATTTTATACAAATAATGTGATTAAAAAAATTGCACAAGTATATAACCTCAAGGGATACATTTAACTATAGATTTGTTATAACACCAATTGACACATAATTTGGTCACAAATTCAAGTAATATTCTCATTTTTTCCTAAAAAATTGTCACATTTTTTATTTTAGTATGTCTCCTTAACTTTCAAACATTTCGTTTTCATTAATTTCTTTAATTTTTATCACATCTTCTCACTTTAAATCATACCAATTTTTGTCCATCATTTTAGCATGTCTTGTGTAAATTATGCTAATTGTTAGTGTTGCAAAATATTAGTGACGGACAGAGGTAGAGAGATCTATATTAGAAATGTATTATATTTACGGCCCATTTGGTAGGTGGTAATAAATAGTGATCATGAAAGTGAAAAATAAGTATAATTTTAATTGAAAAATCTCTTAGCTACCTTAATAACTATGCTTGTCCAACTTCAATCATTTCATTTTTTCTTCATAAGATTCATTCCAATACATTTTCATTGGGATAGATAGTGTTAAGTGGTAATGAAAATTTATAAACAAAAAACTTTTTTGTGATCAAAGTTCCATTACCATGAGAATAATATGGAACTCTTGATCAAACTTTACACTATAAATCATTCTCATTACCACCATTTAGTACCACTATCCATTTTCATTACCACCATTTAGTACCACTAACCAAACGGGCCGTTGTAGTAATACTAAGAATGAGAAAGCATGATTTGTCTGATTTCGAATAAGCAAGAACATGAAAGGTTATACGGTCAAAAGTGAAACATAACAAGAATATAGCAATGCTCAAACTTTAACTAATCCCCAAATAAAACTAGAAGCAAAACACGCAGCAATGTGAATAAAAATACATACTTCAACAAATGTCTGCAAACTCTAGAGCTGCTAAGCTAAGCACACCGGATGTCTAATAAACTTCCTTATGACTAGTGTACACGGTTACAATGGAAAATTGACTACGATGGTTGTCACAAGTTCATGCAATGCTGCGGATTTGCAGAAGCTTAACTCATTGGATTGATACAACACGGACATTAATCTGACCCGATCGGCATATCAACTATAAGAAAAGAATTGAGCGCATAAAAATGTTGAATTGGGTGGAAATGAACAGTACATCATATACAAACTGATACTAACGAACATAAACAAGACAAATCCGTTGAGCTGATCTAAAGGTTTTGAACAGAAAGGCGCACCTATTATATTATTAAGGAGATCCAGACCCTGACCGTGACTTTGAAGGGGTCCTCGACCTAGACCTGGATCTAGACTTTGGCCTGCACAAAGGAGAAAAACTAAGATGCAAGCCGATATTCGGGAAAACAAAGAGATTCCAGTATCATTAACAGTTTTACCTGGTTGATTTCACAGGAGATGCAGACCTTGATCGAGAAGGTGACCTAGAGATTGATCTTTCTGGTGATCTGCTGCAGCACAATTAAAAAAAATCACCAACAATCTCAGGCAATCCAAGTTCCTCAGAAAACTAAACAGTATTAATAATTTAATAAAGAAAAATACCTTCTGATCCTTTTTGGGCTTCTACTCCTGCTGCGACTCCTAGTAGGGCTTTCATCGTATTTCTTCACCTGCAATGACAGACAACATGTCCTTGAAACCACGCACATAACCTAATGGAACATAAACACTAGAGTACCAAAATTTCACACTGTATCTATGCCAGCAGAAATGCTTGGGCATTCTCCAAATGTCTACTTAGGGATGGCTAGCAAACAAATGCAAATTTCACACCGTATGCACTTCAAATGGGGTGGGGGTATGGGTATAAATTTGGTGGATAATGACGGATTTGTCTATCTTTCCATACCATTCAATACTACTTTCAAGGTGGTGGCAATGAATGGCAATGAGAACTTAAAAATAAAAACCAAGTTGGAATTCAATAACCATGGACATACACATCAAACATTACATACAAAAGTTCATATATATTTATTTATTGCCTCCTACTTAACAGGAAGTTATGATTACTACACCAACCACTAAGGAGGCAACAAGAAGACAGAAGTCGTGACGAGACTAAATAGAAGAAAAAAGATATAGAGCAGATCAGCATTAATAGAAGCCTATGATTTTGGATAAATAAAATTAATATTCAAGACGGAGCAAATAGTTGGGTGATATTATAAATAAAGGTGCATAAAATGATGGTCAAGTAGAAACATGGGATCAAGACAAAACTGATCCTCAGCAGAAAAATCATTCAATAAGAAATATTACTCACCCGAATATAAGATTTTGCCCAGGGATTTTTGAATTCAGTGTCATCCAATTTCCGGAGCTAAATAATACCATAATAATCACACCAAAACTAAGCATCAGAAGGTAGCAAGTGAAAACTCAACACAATCCACTTAGACACAGTTGAATACTTACAGCATATTTCATGTCTTCAGAGTTGGTATAGTCAACCAAACCAAAGGTTCCTGCGAAAACGCGATGGCATTCAAGAGAAAGAAAACCATGGAATTCTAAAAGCTTCAGATAAGTAACTCAATACATGTGGGTGCATGTTGTAGAATAAGTTGAGCAGCCAACTACATCAACAAGCTAAACTGATTTATGGACTGTCAAAGCCATTCAGCTCAATTAGAACGCAGCAACTCAAAATCAGACAATAATCAATTATATTCAAACTTAACAGAGATCTACAACAATGTATGCAATGGGCATACACAGAATAATCAAAAATCTTAATTTGAAACTTGCATTGTTTTAGAACACCACCTTCTAGCTGTATCGTTGCAAATAAAAAGGAATGCATGTCATCACACGACCTAAGTAAACTATATCAGCACATTTGCTGTTAGTATGATGTACAAAGGGATCTACTGGGAAAACATGCAAAGTTGCAATTCTTAAGCCTTGGTGTCTAAGAGTTTAAGCAAGAATATCATAGATACAGTACCAATATGTCCTTCACCTCCAAAAGAATTACAAGGTCTTCTACATCATGCAAATCAGGTTCAGAGTTTAACCAGACAGCAAATTACTTTCCTTTTAACATAGACAACTGGGGGAACTGACAAAAATAGCTTCAGACAGAAACAATACCTTCACTGTCACGTGAAACTTCCACGAAGCAAACATCGCCAGCTTTTCGCATGTGATCCTAAAATTAAAAAAGGGGTTAAAATGACAAAACTACCTCATGAGACATTTAATAAAATGTTAGTACAGCATTAGACAGAAATACACCTTTAAGTCCTGCCACGATGCAGAAGATGGTAGTCCTCGAACAATCACTGCATTTCAAGTCCATCTTTAATTTCTATATTCAAAAAATGAAGACTATAAAAAATCTCGAAACAAACCTCGATACTCAGTACGACGAGATGCACCATAGCGCCCTCCACTACGACGTTCACTAACAGATGATGATCCTCGACCACCATGTGCAAGTTCAACCTATAATGGAGACCATCAACATAAGGAATCAAAAATGTAAGTTATCACATAGAACTGTAGAAGTAAGCAATAACATATTACCCTTAGGCGACAACCATCGAATTTGTAGCCGTCACGTCCCCTAATAGCATCCTCCGCATCACGAGAACTCTCAAACTATTAATTTAAAGCATACAGCTCTTAATTATCCATATGAAGCGTCGACACAAAGATTTTTATCATAGAAAAAAATGCTAAATGAATACCTCCACGAAGCAATAACAAGGAGGTCGAGGTGGAAGTTTTAATTCAATATCCAATATACGACCGTACTGCACCGAAGCAAAAAATAATTAGTCATGAAATCTAGTATCTATTACAAGCAACTTAGTGACTAGAATAGCCCACGACTCTTGATTGGGAGATTACCATTTAAAAAAGATGCATATATCTAGTGACCACCACCATTAATAGATAATCAATTCAAATTTGTAACACGGAAACTGAAGCATTCCAAGGAAAAGATGAGGAACATAATATACAAAGATATTTTAGATGCATTTCTACTCCAGGAGTTTTTTTGCAAGCCATTACCCAAACAATTGAGGCAAAAAGCCCGCGGGGGGGAGACCTTTCAAGAATCAGTACAGATAGCTATAATTTATGCACATAGTTAATTTTACCACAAATACACAACACAAAAGGAAATAAACAAGGGGGCAGCAACAGAGAAACTTAAACTAGTTTATATGGAGATTGCTAACACAGACAAAAAGTGAATGCAAGAATTCACAGGTAGCTAAAGCACTCACAAACTGGAGTCCAAGAATCAAACCTTGTAGAATAAATCTTCAACCTCATGTTCTTTGATATCGGCAGGTAGGTTGCCAACATAGATGGTACGAGAAAAACGGCTACTCATTTCTTATCTACTTGATCACTCTGCTCAAAGATACACTGCAAACCCAATTACAAATACAGACATTAGAGTAAATAAAAATTATGTAAAAATGTACACAAACATGAGTAATCTAAGGAGCCGTTGATTTCATTTTCATTCGATAAATATGACAATAACTAAAGCAAGTCAAAGCCAAAACCATGAAGCAAACCAAGAGAGCAATCCTTGAGGTGAGCGATGCTCCATAAGCTCCATAGCTCATATGCTCCAAGTGGCTCCAAGGCTAATATCTATTTGACATATTTTTTGATCGCCAATGCTTTCTCAAGTTTTGCAGATGCATAGCTCCAAACAATGAGCAAGGACCTCCATTACATTTAATAAACCCATTACTCCACCCAATTATCTCCTACTCCCCCTCTACATCCCTATGAATTCCAAAGCCCATATTTGTCCAAGCGCTGGTCATCTACCATAAAGAAAGCATATGTGTCATGAGATGGAAAGATTAGCACACATCTAAAAATTTTCCTTACTGAGATTTTTGCAACTGTATCATGACAAAACCCAGGAAATAGACAAATGAGTTTAAGTTCTTCAAAGTTAGCTGCAAAATCAGATTAGGTCTGGACCGCAGAAAGAATTATGCAGTAGTGCAATATCAAACCTTTTTTACCTAAAGTTTCATACATTAAACACCAAAGGAAATTGCCAGCCATTTAAGAGTATGGTACAAGCAAGCCACTGATTTTTCTTTAAAATAAAGAAGAAACTGCCTTGCAATAGTACGAGCTAATCCTCAACAAAAGCACCTATTTCCAATTTTTCAGATCTTCTCCACAGGAAAACACAAGTGAACCGCAGAAGAAGGCGGATAGTGATAATTTCAACAGAGATTATAAGAAAAAGAATGCGCGCTGAAAGGGTTCAAGTACCAACACTTGGGATTCTTATAGAGTTTGTATCAATAAATAGCTTCTACTGTTCTATAATTCTGATCTGAAATGGAGATTTGCTGAAAAAATGAAGCTGAAGACAATATTAATAAAGTTTGCTGATAATACAGAAAGAAAAGGATATACCAAACATCGAAGAGGCTAGAAATCTCACCCATAAATCTAAAAATCTTTCTATTTATCACTTAGATTGTCTCCATTTTCCCTTTCACACTAACAACTGTACCCAACTTATCCTACTAGTTATAATAGAATCATAACGAAGCACCCAATATGCACCTCTCGCTTGCATATCCAGGAAAGAGAGAAAATGGTGCAAACTACAAAGCAAAAGAAAAGTACAAGAATTTGGAAATTAACGGTAAAACTAATGCCCTTTGCCAATTTACATTGCATTTAAAGTCCTTTTTAACTCACGCAACTTGCCAGCCAAGCAATAGAGCATGCAACAAAGTAACTCGTACATTAGGATCAGATGTAATTTGCCATCAAATAGATGAAATAGCCATCATCCGTAAGCTAAATAATAAATATAAAAAAGCATGTTGAAGTTATTGGTGTCTTAAGTGCACCATCCAAGTCTATGCATTCATGTGTGCATAGAGATGGAATCCTATAAATGATTTAAGATGGGTGTTTATTAATGGGTTTAAGTGCATGAATTGATTCTTGAAATTATGGAGTAATTTAAGGTGTGACTTAAACATAAGAGTTTTGGCCAAAATAGATGTAGAAACCGGAAGTGTAATGGGTGATAGGATCAAAATAATGAAATTGATAATAGAATACAGTTGTTGCACCTACTCCTTACAATAATATATATATTGATAAAGCTTAAATTATATTTATTATTCATAATAAAACATGGGTTATATATATAACTTCTACATAATAACTTTAGAGAAAAGAAAAATAGGCAAATATCATATGAACAGTCCTAACACATTGTTTACTATTCCTAAAGATATGATTCCTATTATATTGCTTTTCCTAATAATAATGAGGTTGGAAATTAATCTCACAAATTCCCCCCTTTACTTTGCAATGTTTAACCTAAACTTAAACTTCTCAATAGTTAGTGGCTTCTTTAGCATATCAACTGGTTGATCGTTAGTATTAACAAACTTCAAGTTTTACTAGTCCTTTATTTACTAAATCTCGTATGAAATGATGTCTTATTTCAATATGTTTGCTTCTAGCATGAAATATTGGATTCTTTTTCATTGCAATCGCAGACATATTATCACAAAAGATTATAGTTGGGTTGCTTTGCCGAAGGCCCAAATCTTCTAATGTTTCGCAGCCAAACTGCTTCGCATGCTGCTTTAGTGGCCGACATATATTCGGCTTCTGCTAAAGAAAGTCCTAACATATCGTGGCATTCAAAGAAACAACAAATTGTAGCACTTTCTTCAACAGAAGCCAAAAATATGTCGTCAACTAAAGCAGCATGCGAAGCAGTCTGGCTGCGAAGAACATTAGAAGATTTGGGCCTTTGGCATAGCAACCCAACTATAATCTATTGTGATAATATGTCTGCGATTGCAATGACAAAGAATCCAATATTTCAAGCCAGACGCAAAAATATTGAAATAAGACATCACTTTATACAAGATTTAGTAAATAAAGGACTAGTAAAACTTGAGTTTGTTGATACTAACGATCAACCAGCTAATATGCTAAAGAAGCCACTAACTATTGAGAAGTTTGAGAAATTTAAGTTTAGGTTAAACATTGCAAAGTAAAGGGGGGAATTTGTGAGATTAATTTCCAACCTCATTATTATTAGGAAAATCAATATAATCGGAATCATATCTTTAGGAATAGTAAACGATATGTTAGGAGTGTTCATATGATATTAGCTTATTTTTCTTTTCTCTAAAGTTAGTATAAATATATATATATATATATATATATATATATATATATATATATATATATATATATATATATATATATATATATATGTATATATATATATATGTATATATGTATATATATATATGTATATATGTATATATATATATATATATATATATATATGTATATATATATATATATGTATATATATATATATATATATATGTATATATATATATATATCCCATGTTTTATTATGAATAATATATATAATATAAGGTTTATCAATATATATATATTATTGTAAAGAGTACGTGCATCAGCTCTATTATATTATCAAATTCATTGTTTTGATACTATCAACCATTACACTTCCGTTGTCTCCAACAATTTAATAGGAAACACAAATTCTCCCTTTTAATTTGCAAATTAATCCCACAAATACATTTTCACCACCATCGCCATTACTTGTGGTGAAATTTGCTTCAGTCATTTCCTTTCCTTCTTAATACCAACAATCCTTTTGGGTGTGATTCGGAGTGCGACATCTTTTACATCTATGGTAATCGAATAGCAATAACTTCGTCATTACCTAGAAACTCCTTTTTTAATGTGTCCCATGCTTCTTTGGAGTTCCTTAATCCATATACACGAGGGAAATTTGTTTTGCTCACAGCTGCATGAATAAAGCATGATGCAAGTGCATCTCTTTTCTTATTTTCTCTGTATAATTTTTGTTGTGCGTCAGTAGAATTTTCAGGAAGGTCTTCATGGCCTTCTTCTACGAGTTCCCATAAATCTTGAGATACAAAAAACGTTTGCATTTGACTACTCCAATAGTCATAATGTTCTCCATTAAACATAGGAAGCGTTGGCTGAGAATAAGAGAAATTTGGGATAGAATTGCTTGTACTCATGTTTGGCTCTGGTACCAAAAGATGAATGGCATGATGAAAGATGAATTAATGAGGAATTGCAAGAGTTACTGATTCTGAGAAAGATGCCTTGAACGAGACACTTGATGTTTAGTCTTGCCTTGAACGAGCATAAAGATCAGAAGCAGACAGTGAGCTCTGGAAGACTGTGCTCGAACGAGCACATAATGCTGCTGAAGACAGAATGTTGCTAAGTATGCTGCTCGAACAAGCACTGTTAAGGCTCGAACGATCAGCCTTGCCAGAGGAAACTTTGGATTCTGTTTTCGTCTTTTGGATTCTTAGCATTAAGTTTGTTTGACTCATTAATGTAATCACCCCTATAAATAGGGAGCTCATATGCTCATTGTAGTACATCAAACACAAACCTCTAAGCATAAACACATAGCCTTTGAATCTCTTACTCTCAATTGTAATCCTTCATTGTAAGAGTTATTTATAGTATAAACAAAGATACTACACACTACGGAGGACGTAGCCATCATTGGGTTAACCTCCTTACATCATCGTGTCAATTGTTTGCATTTTATTTCTTTCAAACATTGTTAAATTCATTGAAATTATAATAGTTCGTCAAGGTACTTAAA
Source organism: Amaranthus tricolor (assembly GCF_026212465.1). Classification (NCBI taxonomy): domain Eukaryota; kingdom Viridiplantae; phylum Streptophyta; class Magnoliopsida; order Caryophyllales; family Amaranthaceae; genus Amaranthus; species Amaranthus tricolor. The sequence continues at coordinate 6,268,396 of NC_080048.1, read as the reverse complement.
AACCTTTCGATCTTGGTGATTTTAGAGTTTGAGTATTGAACTTATTGTCTAATCTAGCTCTCATTTCAAAGCACATTTTCATCCAATTAAAGCTATAATGAAATGCAAACTACTCCTTAATCCTAAAAAGTCACATATACAAGCCATTTAGCAATCTGTGCAAAAAATGTCGTCTATTTTTCTTTTATTTTATTTGGTAAAAGAAAATTTTTAATAACCAAAGAACATTACTTTATACAACCAAAGGGGAGGGAGACAAACTATTTACGATGGACCCCTCCTAAGCCCTAAAGGAAAACTATTTTATAATACCTTAAGGGGAAAGAGACGAACCATTTAAGATGGACCCCCTCCTAAACCCTTAAGGGACAGAAACAAGAAAAACAACCATAAATGTCCATTTAAAACAGTATGTCCTGTGAAGTCCTCTATTTAAACTAATAGAAGACTAAAATAGTATGTCCTATGATACCATCACAACTCACTGTAAAGTTAATGATACAATGTATTCTAAAGATCAATTCAAGTCAATAACAAATACAAATTTGCGAATCAAACTTGGAACAAACAGTTAATATGCACGCTAGAAAAGTATTACTAGGGGTCCCCTCTATAAACATTATACATTTTGCATATATAGAAATTTAAATTTCAATCAATATATTATATTATATTATATTAAATAATAAAAAAGGGGTAAACAAGATCTCTCATGCCAATGTCAAATGCTTATAATATGGAGTAGTTTATATGAAACCCATATAAGTAGAGAGATACTAAACATCTACAAAGAGTTATAACTATAGAGTCAAAGAAAAAAAAATACACATATAGATAACGTGGCTGCTCTTATTTATAGCTTTTGCTAATTTTGTTCAATCCTTCGCCTAAAACACATCCATTACTTTTTGTAAAGTACTAAATTAATCATCACAAAATAAAAGAACAAGGAAGAAAAACTTTAGTCAAGTAGCATATTCAATCACCACAAGTTGGTTAACCATTAAGTGGGAATATGGTATGTGAGAATATGAAATGGAATATGATAAGAAGATATCAGCACGAAGAATAGAGGAGTAGGAACAACAAATCCCTGGTTTGTTTAAAATAGGAAAATGTTGAGAATTGGGATTTTATATAGTCACACAAATCGGCAAGTATCCTTGATTCCTTGCTAATAACTGCCCGAAACTATCTTGATGTGAATTTACTAGAGTCAAACTTGACATCATAGGGAAATAATGTCCGGACTGAGTCACCATGATGAACAGTTTATGACCTTGCTTACCCCTCTCGTTCTTTTACTTCGTTCATTCCATTAATGATAATGTGTAACTTTACCGTCAATTACAATTTACAATACCACCCCTGTATTCTCATTTCCTCCAACCTACTGTTACTTAATTCACCAACACCACCAGTTCCGAATTCTTACAACAAACCAGGTCGCACTGCTCCAACCACACAAGGCTTTATTGCAACAGGAGTTAAAAATCCAAATGCCACAGAACAAACGCTTCCAAAGCTAACAATAACATACTTCTACTTGTAATTGCAAATAACTAATTACAATCAATTGGGTTGGGACAGCACCAGTACATAATCCCTGTTCCCAGCCTGGGAAGCATCCCAATTAAAGGACTTGAAGAACCCCCCAAATGAATTCTCAAAACTCTGAATTCCAGATCAAACCTCGGTATAACAAGAATAACAGCAAAAAACAAATAGTCAACATCCCCAAATCCCACCAATAAAAGATTCGCTTGGCTTCACTTGCAAACCCTAATTGATTATTAACGTATTACCACAATCACAAATTCTGTAAAAACAAAAGGCTAAATCTGCAACAATTCTACTAAAAATACATAAATGATGAACTTGTAAATTCAGGAAATAATTTAAACCAAAAAAGTGGAATTAAAAATCGAAAGAAATACCAGAAGATGTGGAATGACGGAAGGTAGCTCTAGGGCGATGAAAAGAAGAAAAAATGAACTCTTTAATCTTGGACCAGCAATTGACTAAATTCAGCAGCTGCGAGAACTTGACATTTTTTGGCGATTGAAGAACTCTGTACTGGATTAAGTGTGACGAACAACTTCTTTTGATCTTCAAATACCAATAGAATTCGATAGAATTTAGGTTATTTTCTTTTATTATCCTTTTTACTTAGTGATTAAAAGACTAATATGCCCTTGAATTTGTTTCTAGTTGTTTAGTCCTCATTTATAACATTGGTCGACTCGACTATATAGACCGTCTCATGGTAAAACTATTTCAATAAAAATTGTTATTTATTTATCTTCTTAGTTTTATGACCTAAAGTATCGGTCAAAAATTTTTTAAAAAAGAAATCAAAATACTTTTCGAATTTGGGTCATCATCTTCATTTTGATACTTTTTCTTTTTAAAAATTCTATAACCCTAACAATTCTTTAATAGTGCTACAAACATTTATCTTAAAGTCAATTAAATATATATGCATTATGACTAATTTAATAAGATTTCACATTAAGTACCTTCACACCAATCGAAAAAAAGAAGGAAAATGAATTAAAACGAGAAACTCATTAAGAATTTTAATAAAACAAATCTTCATGACATGGAAAAAAAATAAAGAAAAACACATTAATATGCTTCTTCCCCCTTTCCTATCCCTCCCTTTCTTTCCTTTTTAAAATGTTAATCAAACATAATACAAATCTTTAAGGTCATAAACCCACATCTCTTTTTTAATCTTCTCTCGAATCATATCATACTATCTATTAAAGGTGAGGTATTTGATAACAAGTGGCAATCAAAGAAATGTTTTGACAATTGAAAATTTTTGATTGGTTAAATTCCGCCTATATGCATATACTTAAGCAAGTTGTCAATATTTAGAAGAAAAAAAATGAAACTTAATCATTTTTTGGTACAAATAGTTGATACTTGGTAGTTGATAGTTGATTAGATTGATTAATTTGACCAACTAATTTTATTAAATGATTTGAAAAGCTGCATCTGAAACCCGCTGTGAGGAGCAGCTTATTCAAAAACAACTTATTCATTACAATAAGTTATTTCAATTAACTAATTTTACAAACACTAGCATTAAATAGTTTGACCATCCAACTCTCTATTTATATTAAAATAAGCTAAATTATTTTGCTAAACACCCAATAAACTTTTTCTTTTTAGGAATGTCAAAAATCAATCAGATTCATCTATGTTTATGTTCACCGTGCCATCTTGCACAATGATTGCTGCTTTAGTTATTAGAGGGCTGGGCTGGGGCTGGGGCTGGGGCTGTTAATTATTCGTTCTTTTGGATTGGATCATGGAGGGCAGCAAATGGAGTTTCAATCATATATGAGCTTAGAGTGTCTTTAAGAACTAGGGTATCGAGGATCCAAACTATCGAGACTTAAGGTTTCTAAAATTTTATTGGTCCTAGGTAAAATTTTAAAAAATATATCATTTTTATATATGGTCGATTTTGGTTTTTATTGGGTGTTTGGCAAAAATAAAATTATAATTTTACAAGTAGTATTCTACATTCTACATGGCAGCATTGCTGAATTGAGGCATTGAACTGAGCCCTGTTCTAGCTCTAGGCCCTAGACAAATGTCTACCTTGCTTAGGATCAAAAACAGTCGTGCACTTCAAGTGTCATCGTTTGGGATATTATTGCTGCTTTATTGGCTTTTAAGTCCTAATTTTTTTTAGATTAAAACTTTAACATTATTGTTATGTTATTGTTTCTTGGTTTTTAAATCAGCTAGGTTTGTCAATCACATCGACCAAGTACTCAAAGATTATGCACAAATAACATTTTAAATTTTTTTTCTTAAGTCCTTAACCTTGTGCATACTATACTTGAGTTAGATTTGGTTATTAGATAATTCCAGTATGTCGTATTATTATGTGAGCTTACGATTGAGAATTGTGAGCACGTTAACATGAGAGTTAAGATGAGATTTTGAGATAACAAAACTCTCATTTCTTGTTTGTTATCTATATTTTAATATTAGTTGAGACTTTTATAAGAATATTTTTCTTGGAATTATAATCAAATTATCCGTCTTTCATAAGAATATTTTTTTTATCTGTCTTTCATTTCATTTTTAATTATCTGTCTTTCATAAGAATATTTTTCTTGGAACTATGATCAAATTTAGTCCCATTCCTTAGAATAAAACAAGGACATTCAGTCAGACTTTTCGTCATTCATTAAACCTGTCAGTTGTGATAACTACTCCCTAACTCCATTCGTCCCTCTCATTTAGCATTATTTTTCATTTTAAATTCTTTTTTTCATTTTGAATTAGTTTTATTTTTGGTTAATGGTTTGCTACTTTCTTTTAATATCATTCATATATTTTTAACTTTCTCTTGATTTCATTCCCACAATTTATTTTCTTTTTTTATTTATTACCAAATATCTTCTTTTTTAAAAAATAGGAGTATCAATTTTCTCTTTGCTACTATTTAACAAAGGAACAACTTCTATAATGTATCTATCTCACCTTTATAACATCACAAACTTACCATTAATCATGTCTAGAGGTGTTCAACGGGGCGGCTCGACCCAACAAGTCAAGGGTGGGTCACATTTTAATGGGTTATTAGCGGGTCGGGTCAATAACGGGGCGGGTCACTAACGGGGTTTGGTGTAAAGGACCGGGTCGGATAATTATAAGAATTAATTGCGAAAAAAAATTTTACCCCTATTTTTTATATTTTTAAATAATATTATTATATACATAAGTGGGTCGATCCCACGAGCCATAAAGTATAATAAAAACGCAATTTTATGAACTTTTAAAAATTGGGTCAAAGTGGGTCGAATTTAAACGGACTTTAACCCGCCCCGTTCCGTTTAACATTTGACCCGACCCGCCCGTTCCGTTAAACACCTCTAATCATGTCGTATAATGCAACATAGTGTAATGTAGATTGTAAGAGTTTCAATTATAAGTGGCTTCCATTATTCCGGTGGCTAGTAATTAAAGTATTTTTATTAGTAATAAGCTAGGCAGTGTAGGCAGAAGTCATTCTCAATCAAGTGTGTCTTGGTCTGGTATAAAGAGAGAATCTTCCATCCTTGAGTTTGGGTGTTAAATTACCACTAGGGGCACTTAGGACTTAGGAGTGGACCCTCGTACCCTCTCCCCTCACTAGACATAAGCGGGTGTCATGGCATGACATACATTATGGCCCGACTCAACACGGGGGCGTAACCAGATTATACAATATGGCCCTGCCAGTCGTCATAGTGGGCCAAGGGTGTGTCATGGTGATCATATTGATATGGCAAGAGGTGTTTAACGGGGCAGGTCGACCTAAAGGGCCAAGGATCAGGTCACATTTTAATAGATCATTAGCGGGTGGGGTCAATAACGGGCCTTGGTATAAAGGGCGGTTAGGGTCGGGTATGAAAATTATAAGAATTAATTGTGAAAAAAATTTATCACTTTTTTTAAATATTTTTAAATGATATTATTATATACATAAGTATGTCAACCCAACGGGTCATAAAATATATTTAAATAACTATTTTACGAACTTTTAAAAAACGGCTCAAAGTGGGTCGGATTTAAACGGACTTTGACCCGCCCCGGCCCGTTTAACATTTAACATGACCCCCCCAACCCCGACCCATTTAAATTTTGACTTGTCCCACCCCGGGCTGTTGAACACCTCTATACATGACCTTCATGTTCAACTCGCTATTAAAGTCTATCATTTTATAACAAATTTTAGAGAAAAATGTATATAAAAATACTTGTTTAGGCCTGGCTACAACACAATGTGTGTCTGTGTCATGTTAGGGGTCATTATTTGAATGTTGTCTGAGATACTAAGCACACTAGGGTTTAAAGGTTCAAATTGTATCTTTAACAACACCCAAGAACAATGGTAGGGGTGTTCTATGCAATGAAACAAACACTTCAATAAGTTTCTAGTAATGAAAAGCAATAAGAAACAAACAAAAGACACAAGATTTACGAGGTTCACTCAAAGTGGGCTATGTCCTCGGTGGTGGTTAGCTTGCTTGTATTATGTGAATAATCAATGGAGTTCTCAAGAACTCATATAATAGAGGATTACACTTGGAGAAGAAGAATAGAGAAAGAAAAGGATTTGTGTCGATGTGCTTGGTTCTTTGATGAAAAGTATTTTGATTTCTTGCCAAGTGACTAGCACTTTCACTATCACAATGAACACGCACCAAGCTCATCTCAAGGCACATCTCACCAACCAACCCTTTAAGCCACTTTTCCTCTTTTAATGATTCGGCGATAGCTATATACTCACTTCAGTAGTGGACATGGCAACCACATCTTGGAGGGACGATTACCAACTCACTGTCATTCCACCCAATGTAAAAACATTCCCCGAAGTAGATTTTCTAGTATCTAAGTCACCCGCATAGTCGGAATCACAATACCCAATCAACTCGCTTGAATTTCTCACAAACTTGAGACAAACATTTGAAGTTCCCTTCAAATATCTTAACAACCACTTTAGCACTTCCTAATGTCCCTTATCCGAATTTGACATATATGGCTCACCATGCTAATTGCTTGAACAATATCGGGTCTAGAGCACACTATAGCATACATAACGCTACAACTGCGCAAGTGTAAGGAATGTCCTCCATTAGTTCTTCTTTTTCCTTTGTTTGAGGACATAACTTCTTGGATAGCTTGAAATGAGAAGCTAGAGGCATGGACACACTCTTTGCATCCCATGGAGAATCTTCTTAATACCTTTTCAATGTACCTCCTTTGACTAAGGTAGAAGATGTCTTTTGCCCTATCCCTCAATATCTCCATTCCAAGTATCTTCTTGGCATTACCAAGATCTTTCATGTCAAACTCACTTAAAAGTAACACCTTCAAGTTCTCCACCTCAAACAAATCTCTACATGCTACAAGCATGTCATCAACATAAAGGATCAAACATATCATAGACCCACCATCAAGCTTCTTAAGATAGACACAACTATCATAAGAGCTCCTTGTAAAATCCTATGAAAGCATAAAGGAGTCAAATTTCTTATACCATTGTCTAAGCGATTGTTTTAGCCCATACAATGATTTCTTCAAACGTCACGCATAAATTTCTTTACCTTTAACTTCAAAACCCTCCGGTTGCTTCATATAGATCTCTTCCTCCAACTCTCCATGTAAGAAAGCGGTCTTCACATCCAATTTATGCAACTCAAGATCCTCCATAGCTACAATAGCTAGCAAAGACCTAATGGAAAAATGCTTCCCAACCGATGAGAAAACCTCATGAAAATCTACTCCCTCAACTTGAGTGAACCCTTTTGCCATAACTCTTGCTTTGTATATTAGAGCACTTGTGCTTGTCGATCCCTCATTCTTTTTGAAAACCCATTTACACCCCACAACTTTCTTATTTCTAGGTGCTTCAACGATAAGCCAAGTCTTGTTCTTTGCAAGAGACTCTATCTCGTGCTTCATAGCTACTAGCCACTTGCTTAAGTCACTTGAGGCCATAGCCTCCTTGTAAGAATTAGGATCATTCACACTCTCCACCTCACTAGAAATAGTGAGGGCATAAGCCACATAATCACTCCTCTATATACCTTCTTTGAGGTATAATTCTTCTCTTTTCTCTTTGAGTGGGCAAAACGGTTTCTTTTTCATGTCGTGCATCATCATCAGTTTCATCAATATTGGGAGAATTCATCTCATCTTGGGTGTCATCGGATGTACCTGCAGTGTTAGTAAGGGTGTTCTCCACAGTAGGAGTAACCAATGCACTTTCATCAAAAACTACATCCCTTGAAGTAATGATCTTTCTATACTTCTCACACCACACCCTCTATCCCTTTACACCCAAACCATAGCCCATAAAAATACATTTTCTAGCTCTAGGTTCAAGCTTTCCCTTGCTCACATGAATATAAGCCGGACAACCAAATACTTTAAGATTAGAATAATCAACCGACGAATTATACCATACCTCCTGTGGGGACTTAAAGTTCAATGTGGTATGTGGAGAACGGTTCACCAAGTAGCATGTCATTGAAACTGCTTCGGCCCAAAACCTCTTGCTCAACTTAGCTTGTGTGCTCATACCCCTAACCCTTTCCAACAATGTCTTGTTCATCCTTTCGGCTACACCATTTTGTTGAGGCCTTCCAACACATGTTCTATGCCTCACTATAACCTCCTTGGTGCAATATTGAAGAAACTTCTTGTTAACAAACTCAAGACCATTGTCCGTTCTCAATGTCTTGATACTTTTCCCTATTTTCTTCTCAATCATGGTCTTCCAATTAATAAAGACATCAAATACATCATCATTGTGCTTGATGAAATAGCACCAAACCTTCCTTGAATGGTCATCAATAACAATAAGCAAGTTGTTGCACCCACCAAGTAAAGTCTTCCTAGAAGGCCCCCAAAGATCGGAATGTATATAATCAAGGATCCCCTTGGTGTTATAAATTGTCGGCTTAAAACTCACTCTCTTATACTTCCCATAAACACAATGTTCACAAAAGCCAAGGTTCCTAAGCTTCTTTCCTCCAAACAACCCTTGCTTGCTCAACTCATGCATACCTCTCTCTCCCATATGACTCAACCTCAAGTGCCAAAGTTTGGTCTCTTCATCGGACATGATACTAATGGAGACATTCACAGAGCCGGAGATGGTTGAACCCTCTAGAGCATACAAACTCTCGTTCATCTTCCTCTTCATCAGAACTAGTGACCCTCTTATGACCTTCATCACTCCACCTTGACAAGCAATCCGACAACCATTCTTGTCTAAAGTACCCAACGAAATCACAAGTTCTTTTTTAACCCAGGAACATGCTTAACATCAAACAGAGTTCTCACCATACCATCAAACATCTTTATATGAATACTCCCAACACCGACAACCTTACAAGTCGCGTTGTTGCCCATAGTAACATTTCCTCCATCTATCCTTTCATAGGTAATGAAGAGGTCTTTATTGGATGTCATATGGAAGGAACACCCGGAATCAAGAATCCACTTATTCTCACCCTTATACTCATGTGTGGCAACCAAAACGCCATCATCATCACTATCATTCACATGGCTAGCCTCGGCATTAATAGAACCCTCCTTAGACCTCTCATCATCATTAGAATGCTTTTTTTTTTCCACTTTCAGCTATCCTTCTTGATATGACCTTTGTGCTTGCAATAGTTGCAAGTCTTGTTCTTGTTTGAATCTCTAGACTTTGACCTACTTTTGCCCTTATTACCACTACCATAAGTAGAACCCTTATCATTAGCTCTAATCCCTCACATACAAGCCATCATTTGAGGTACTAGATGATTTACCTGACAATTGTTTATCAATCAAGTCTCTTTGGGTCAAGGCATTTTTTAACATCATCACTACTCAAATTGTCTCTACCATAGAGTAAGGTTTCCCTAAAATGCTTGTAAGATGGTGGCAATGAACACAACAAATAGATAGTCAAATCCTCACCATCAAGTTTTACATCAATATTTTGCAAGTCCATGACAATAGAATAAAATTCATCAAGGTGAGGTTTAAGGAGTTTACCTTCCTCCAATCGAAGATCGTAGAGTCTACTCTTCAAGAGTAGCCAGTTGGTCACACTTTTTGCCATGTAAAAAGACTCCAACTTCTCCCATATCCCCTTAGAGATGGTCTTCTTCACAACTTCTCTCAAAACTTTATTTGAGAGACATAGTTAAATAGCCGACAAAGCCTTAGCATCCATCTCTTCCCATTTTCCTTCACTCACTCTAATGGGTTTCTTCTCTTCATCTTCAAGAGACTTGTGCACCCCATTTTGTATCAATATTGCATTCATTTTGACTTGTCACAAGCCAAAATTTATACTCCTATCGAACTTCTTAATATCTACCTTCATTGAAGACATGTTTCCACAAGTTTTGCACTCTTGAACACTCCCAAACAACACAAAAAGCCTTAAGCTCTGATACCAATTGAGATCTAAGCACACTAGGGTCTAAAGGTTCAAACTTTATCTCTAGCAACACCCAAAAACAATGGTAGAGGTGATCTATGCAATTAAACAAACATTTTAATAAGTTTCTAGTAATAAAAAGCAATAAGAAACAATGCAATAAACAAAAGACACAAGATTTACGAGGTTCACCCAAAGTGGGCTACGTCCTCGGTGGTGGTTAACTTGCTTGTATTATATGAATAATCAATGAAATTCTCAAGAACTCATATAATAGAGAATCACACTTGGAGAAGAAGAATAGAGAAAGAGAAGGGCTTATGTTTGGCTTAAGGTTAGAATGCCATAATGTAGTGAGTTACATTCACTATTTATGTATGAAGTCATATGCAAGAGGTAAGGTAAGAGCCCATTACAAAACAGCCCGCAAATAGAAGCCGTATGAACAAAACAGAACACGTGCTATAGGCTGCTCGACCTGGTCGAGCAAAATGAACTCAGGTCGAGCGAGGGGTTGAACTAGTCTGAGTAATATGGGCCGGAAGCTACTGATCTAATCGAACATGTTGACTCAATCGAGCAGCTGTTGTGTTGGGTCGAGCAGCCCTTCAAGAGTGCTTCTCTCATCCTTATACACACACACCACTTCATACACTCATATGATCCAATCCATGACACCTCACCAAGCTTCTCACATCACCATACACAAACAACTATGCACTAAGGCGCACTTAAGTCACACCCACTCCAACATTGTCGGTACAACATGACACGCACCATTATTGTACATGGGCCACCAGGGCACGGTCCCATGTACGAAACCTGCTTAAGCACAACCTACCTCATTTACATTGCACCCACCAAATTAATGTTTTTTGGTAAGCATAAGCTACTATGTACTCAGATACATGAGTAGCAAGTAACTAAAAACCAAGTAGTTAATGAATACTCCTATGGCTTACTATAGCATTAGTATGTTCTATTTAAAGTAACTTAAGGCATCTGTTCTTCATACTTTACCCCAAGATTTTAAGATACATAGCGGAGCTTAATTGAATAGACCCTTTAAAAACATAGGAAAATAAAATCACTTTTAGTTTCAAATATACTATTATTCTGAGGCGGAATTCTTAAGCTTGATGTTTGCAATGTTTATTTGTTATCATTAAAAATAGAGTTGCATATATTAATCATTTCATCCCATATGATCAAGACTATTTCACTAGTATTAAACCAATATATTAATATTCTATTGTAAATAAAAATGTTTGATAATTGGGTTTTTATCATCAATTTATTAGTTGATTTTTAATTTTGGTTTGTTGGTTTTTGCCTTAATACTTAATCAAGCAGACAATAAACTAACTTATGTTTGAAACGTTTTTCAAAGCCAAATAAAACAATTACTTTTGACAATTTTTCCATTGAGTTACAGTTAACATGTAATAGTCAAAATATATATATTCTTTGCAAATATTTTCATTGACAGATGACTAATATGTTTAGCTTAAGTATTAATAAAAGGATAATAAATAATGATATTTTCAACCTTAAGGGTTGTACATTAAAATCAACAAATTCTTTTATTATTAATTATTTAAATTTTCAATAGAATCTAATATGAAAATTAAATACAATTAATGTATTATGTGATTCATTTAATTTTCCAAAATATAATAAAAAAGTAAAATAATAAATTGTAACAATATATTTTATATACCAAAGCAACTAAAACATTAAATAACAATTAAATATCACTAAATTTTTTTTATATACATCCCATAGAATTATCTATATACAAATCATTAGTCAATCTTATTAACTAATTAAATAAAATAATTAAATTAGCCAAATATCTAAATTAATGGCAAATTACCAAACCTCTATTATTTGAATTGAATATTAGGAAAAAGTTGTGAACAAATCAAGAAAGAAAAAACTTGTGGAATACTTCTAGAATATAAATAAATGAAAAAGAATAGGATTCATGTGAAAAACGTGGTGCACTAACACCCTAATATATTAAATAAATATTGTAATTTATAGAAATAGTCATAATATGATTGTGACGTAGATTTTTGGTTCCACGTACCTTAAAAAAGTCATTTATTCATTTGTCTACTTGGTGCTGCCAACTGTCAACTATTTATTATACTCCCTTTCTTTATTGTGGCTTACGTTAAAGGGTTGATTATTAAGAGCTAATCTGCGTGTTTAAAGGAGCAACCTGATTAGTCTAACTACTATCCCGTTAATTAAATTAATACTTCCTTTATTTCACTACATACAAAGAAGATATTTGATTTTTCACTTATTTAATATTTAATATTCCTTATTATATATAATAAAATATTATAAAAAAAATATTAATAATTTTTATATTGAGATGAATCAAATAAAATCTTATTTGACTATATTTTAATTTATATATTTAAGAATAAAATACAACTTAAGAGTAATAAGTAAATAGTGTCAAAAAGTAAATGTCCCATTTTCAGTAGAATGGAGAGAGTATAATCACAAGTAGAATTTCGGATCTTACCTCAGCAATTTGTTTGATTATCGATATTAAATAGTGGAAATGGTAGTTGAGTACACTTTTCGTTTTTTTTATCCAGTTTATTTTTTACACGCATTACAAAACAAATTTTGAGATTATATCTTGAAGCACGCATCATAAAATTGTAAAAATTATATATTTAACAACTTTGCATCAAGACAAATCTAACAAAATTTCATTTGAATACTTCCTATTTTATCTTCAATATCATATGTACTACAATAAAAATGTTAGAAAATGACAAATGTCATTTTTAAAGAGCCTTGCTTTGAGCTAAATTAGATAACATATTTATATAATTTATTATAGCAATTTTATATGTCTAACCTAGAATTTGATACGTTTAATTGAATGAAAAAGTAATGTATTTGATAAATAATTTTTTTCAAAAAAATCATTATTTAATTTTTGTTTTAAAAATCATAATAATATATACTTTCATTATTTTTTGAAATTATATTTTTATATATCCATACTAATAAATTCGTATATTGCACGAGTTTCTATGTTAGTGTGCTTTAAAAACTTAATTTAAAATTTTATCTCCTAAAGTGAAAAAACATAAATGGACAAACAAAAGGAAACGAAGGGAGTATAATTTTGGTAGAATTTTTTTTTGACAACTCATCTTATAATTTTCTTCACAAACTTTATCATGATACATTAATTTAATATATGGAGGTGGTATTAGGTGGTAATAAAAAATTGTGAATAAAAAACTTTTTGATGATTTAAGTTTTTTTACTATAAAGAAAAACATGATAAATTTATAAAAATTTACGCTACGATTATTTTCACTATCATTATTTAGTACTCTCAATCAAATGACCGTAATTGATTAATAGCCAACCTTTTAGTAGTAGTAAATAGATATGATTTTTGTGATCAGTAAATGACCAAGCGTGAACAAAAAAACAAGATAGGATCATTGAGAAAAGTAGATGTTTGAGCAATGAACAAACTAAAATAAACATTAGTTTATTGTTCAAACCAAACTTAATGTAAGTAACCCTAGTCTAAAGGGCTATGCATATCACATTTCTTCATTAACACTTAATTATATTACTCCTAACTATTAACATAACAATAAACATTTAAATTGATATTTGTTAGATTAACAATTGATAATATTTATTATAGTTGATCGATAATTGTTATTTATTAAGTGTCAATTACTTCTTTATATTGAATGAGGAGTTTTTTTTTCTCCAAATGCCTCAATGTTGTATAAAGGACATTGACAATGAAGGGAGCAAAGTTAGGGGAATAGTACATGAGTTACAAAAAAGAGGATAGTGGTGCAAGGGACTTAAATTTGGATACGTTATATCCTTTGTTAGTGTTTTGAATGCAATAAAGGTCAACACAATATTTATTGAAGAAATTTGAATGGTCCGTTTGGCTAGTATTACTAAATGGTAGTTTTGAGAATGATTTATAGTGTAAAATTTCCATCAAAATTTCTACTGTCATTCCCTTAGTAATCAAACTTTGATCATAAAAAGGTTTTTTGTGTATAAATTTTCATTACCACCTAATATCTTCTCTTCCAATAGTAATGCATTGAAATGAAATTTGTGAAGAAAATGAAATAATTGAAGTTGGACAAGTATGTCCATCAAGGTAGCAAGAGAATTTCCAATCAAAATTACACTAGTTTTTATTTCCATTACCACCGTTTAATACCACCTACTAAACAGTAAAAACAAGGATTTATTTGATAAAAGTAGTGATAAGAATAGTTGTTTGTAAAATATTACCTTAATAAAAGCTAAAACTCATTACAAAATACTATATTTGTATCATAAAGCTATTAATTTTAGTCTAATGTGAATTAACTTCAAACCGACTTGAAAGAAAATTAGTGAGTCCAAATTAACGTATATTGATATGTTCTCAAAATTAATCATGCCCTGAAAAACTAAAGAACCGTAACAAATTCAAAACTAAACTGTTTTAGCTCGTTTTTCAAGTTTGGATATTTATTTAAGTTTCATGGCATTAATTTCAAGCTATGATGAATAATTTTTTTAATAAAACGATCATATGTAGTGTTTTATGTATTTAATTAGTTTTTCAAAATGAGAGAAAATTTTAGCAAAACCCTTAACAAATTATTCTAACTTACCGACTCAAACCCACCGACTAACACCAAATAGTCGGAAAATTCCGACTGAATATCCGACTGACAGGTATTAGTCGGAATTTCCGACTAAATTGCTACCGAATTAATGTTTGATCGGAATTTTAAATTGAGAAAAATAAAAATTTTTAAATAATTATTTTCCGAGTAATTTTAGACTGAATTTTAGTCGGAAAAAATTTCTGAGTATTTTCCGACTAAAATACAGTGGAAAACAAAAGTTTTCATTTCATATTAATCATTTCACATTGGTTAGTGGAATGTAAGTTGCATTTCATACATTGAAGTTGACCAAATTTGTGATGCAATTAACTGTGAATGCTTATGAATTAATTTTTTAAGTTTTTTTTTATTTTTAATTAATAAGTATTTAATTTAATTAATAATACGACTAATACTTTATATACAAAAATAATACGACTAATGCTTATAAAGCTAAGTAATATAACTAATTAATATATAGGACTAATACTTTAAATATCAAAATTAAATCGTGAAATCGTATCGTAAAATCGATCGATTCTACCAAATATGATGAATTTAGACTTTTTTTTAAATGTGATTAATTTAGACTTTGGTAATATTTTATTTAGAGTATGAAAATCAAATTTTTAATAAATTATAGTTACATTGAGTAATCAAGATCTCGAGAAGCAAGTGATATTGTCTCAGTTAGAGTAAATACTACTTTAAAGACGTTGTTATAAGTATATAGACATTTATCTAATTATAAAATAATACGACTAATAATGCACTAATACGACTAATACGGCTAAATAAATAATAAAGTACTAAAATTGCACTAATACGATAGTAGTATACTTATACAACTTATCATAATATAATAATACACAAATACAACTAATACGAGTAATAATATATTATACCAACTAATAATATACTAATACAACTAATAATACTACTAATAATACACTAATACGACTAATACTACACTAATACGACCTTTTTTGAGTAAACATTAATACGACTAATAAGAACTAATACGAATAATACGGCTAAATAACTAATAAAGTACTAATAATCCTCAAATATGAGTAGTAATATACTTATACAACTAATAACATAATAATAATACACTAATACAACTAATACGAGTAATAATTTATTAATACAACTAATAATAGACTAATACAACTAATAATAATACTAATACAACACTAATACGACTAATATTATGCTAATACAACTATTTATAAACTAATATGAGTAATAATACACTGATACAACTGATATTATACTAATACAATTAATAATGCACTAATACAACTAATAATAATAATAATAATAATAATAATAATAATAATAAATTAGATGACTAATACAAGTAATAATATACTATACAACTAATAATATACTAGTAAACCTATGGAGCATAGGAGGAAAATCAATATGCAGGATATTCGCTCTGGTTCATTTTTATCTATGGATCACAAGGATGCCTTGAATTTGAGATTTTCTTTAGAGGAGATCAGGCTGCCTTATGGAGTACTTTGGAGGATAAAGCCCCTGGCCTTGATGGGTATAGTAGTAAGTTCTATAAAGCTGTTTCGCCCATAGTTGGAGATGATTTTATTTCTGCTGTGCAATCCTTCTTTCTTAATGGGAAATTGTTAAAAACAATGGAATTGTACAGCTGTTACACTGATCCCCAAGGTGCCTAATCCAACTACCCCAGGGGATTATAAGCCCATTGCTTGCTGCCATACTATCTATAAATGTATTTCGAAGCTTATCTGCTCTAGGCTCTCTTTGGTTCTTAATTCTCTCATTAGCCCTAATCAAGGGGCCTTTGTTGAGGGTCGTAGTATCATTCAAAACATTCTCCTTTGCCCGAAGATTGTTAGACATTATTCAAGGAAAAACTGTTCCCCTAGCTGCCTTATAAAGGTTGATCTAAGGAAAGCTTACTATACTATGGATTGGCATTTTCTTAAGGAAATTCTTGTGGCTTTTGAATTTCCCCCTCATTTTGTGAAGGTCATCTATACTTGTATATCTACGGCATCTTTTTCCTTGGTAATTAATGGTGAACAATTGAAATATTTGATGGCCCATCATGGTCTGAGACAGCGGGATCCAATGTCCCCTCTTCTTTTTGTTCTTAGTATGGAATACCTCACTAGGTTGATCCATTATGCTAGTGGAGGAGGACACTTTTAAGTTCCATCCTAGATGCAAATCAACCAAGCTTCATCACTTGTGCTTTGCTGATGATCTGATGTTGTTTTGCAAGGTTGAGCACTCTTCTATCCAAACCTTATGTGAATGTTGGCAAGTCTTTTTTCAATCTTCAGGCCTTCAAGAAAACTTTGCTAAGTCTGCGATTTACCTTGCTAGGATTGGTAATATTCAACAGAAGATCATAATGGAGAATACCCAACTTTCATCGGGGAAACTTCCTTTCCGTTATCTGGGTATTCCTCTTAATTCTAAAAGACTCTCCATTGCAGATTGTGATCACTTGGTAGACAAAATGACCTCTAGAATTAGAGGATGGAAGGTGAAAAATCTCTCTTATGCTGCTCGGTTACAATTGGTCAATGTTGTACTCATGAGTATCCCAACTTATTGGTGTCAGATCTTCATATTACCTAAAATGGTGATCAAGAAGGTTAATGCTGTATGTTGTGCTTACTTGTGGAATGCAGATCATAGTAACACTAAACCTGGCCTAGTGAGATGGGAACACATTTGCAAACCTAAGAAGGAACGTGGCTTGGATATAAGGAACCTTGAAGTTTGGAATATGGTAGCTATTGGGAAAACAGCTTGGCATATTAGTAGATTGAGTGAATCTCTTTGGGTAAGGTGGATTCATGATGTATACACCAAAGGTGGGGATTGGCGGCTGTTTGATCCTTCTTCAACAGCTAGTTGGGCTCTTAGGAAGTTGTGTAAGGTTAAAGAGCAGTTGCATTTGTTCCTTAACAAAGACAACTATGTGATCAAGGATGTATATAAGGAAGTTGTTGGTTCAGCTCCATCTGTTTGTTGGTGCAGATTAGTTTAGTTGTGTACTTCTATTCCTAAGCATAGGTACATTTTTTGGCTTGCTATGCTCGATAAGCTGAAGACTCGAGACAAGTTGAAGTTGATGGGTGTTATTGATGATGAGTCTTGTTCCATATGCCATGCTAGTAAAGAGTCTATCGAGCACTTATTCTTTGAGTGTAAGTTTAGCTCTTCTTGTTTATCTCTTCTTTCGGCTTGGCTGGGTATCAGATTTCATATGAGGAAGCTTTCCACCATTTCTCCTGGCACTTGGAAAGTTCCAAAACTAATGAAGCAGTTAGTGATTGCCTCTATTTGTAGTTTGATATATCTGATTTGGAAGGCTAGGAATACTTGTGTTTGGCAATTACACAATTCTACGCCTGTAGCTATCATGAAGGAGCTCAAGCTTAGTATTAGCTATCGTTTCAAAGGTCTCTACCCGGAGGCTACTAGATTATATCAATACTTGTTAGAATAGATTAATTTCTTCTTGAGGCTTTGCTTTGCCTTCTTGTAGCTTGTATTTGTCTTGGTTTGGAATTAATGAAATCATTCTTTCTTCCAAAAAAAAAAGAAAAAAACTAATATTATACTAATGATGCACTAAAACGACTAATAATAATAATAGTAATACTACTACTACTACTAATAATTACGACTAATTACACTAATACAACTACTACGACTAATTACATACTAATAATATATTAGTACTACACTAATACGACTTTTTTTTGAGTAAACACTAATACGACTAATAATGCACTAATACAACTAATACGATTAACTAACAAATAAAGTAATAATAATGCACTAGTACGAGTAGTAATATACTTATACAACTAATAATATAATAATAATACACAAATACAACTAATACGAGTAATAACATATTAATACAAGTAATAATATACTAATACAACTAATAAAAATACTAATACTACACTAATATGACTAATAATAATAATAATAATAATAATAATAATAATAATAATAATAATAATAATAATAATAATAATATTATTATTATTATTATTATTATTATGATGATGATGATGATGATGATGATGATGATGATAATAATAATAATAATAATAATAATAATAATAATACACTAAGTGGTAGGACTGTTAATTATGTTATAACTTCAATAACATAGCTTAGAATATCATTAATCAACAGATGGTCTACTGATTGGAGTGAGGATATAATATTCATGAGGCTTTGGGTTTGAACCTTCCCCAAGAACATTTGTGTGTGAACTGATTGTTGAGGTGTTGTTTTCCGACCAACCTGGTGGTCAGAAATTTTTTTAAAAAAATAACCTTTTTCTTGTCATTTTGGGATAAATATTGAAATAGTTGAAAATTAATCGAAAATTTCCTACTATTTTCTGACTAACTTGGTAGTCGGAAATTCCGACTGTTTTCCTACTAAAATGAAATTCCGACCATTCTAAACCGACTATCCCAAAGTAATCGGAAATCAGTTGGTATAGCTTTATACAAACTGTTTTAAATAGTCGAAAAATTGTTGTTTTTTTGTAGTGCAATCCAAACCCAATTAAGCCGAAAATCCTTTAGCTTATAATTGTTGTAAATCATCCACAATTTTTTTACTATTGCGAAATTAAGGGTGATAAATACTTTCCGGCATGAATTTCACTGAAAATAATGTTATAATTACAGCTAAAAAGACTATTACTTTCTTTATCTAGCTGAATTTACCACATTTATTATGAATAATTGAGATGGTTTGGGTATATGCAGAGAAAGAGTTCTGACGCTCCTGTGCAGTGAATTGAAAGCATCATAGTAAAGGGTAAAAGAAGTCAAGGAAGACTTAGGAGAACGTGGGAGGATCAAATAAAGAAGGATTTGCATGACTTACACCTCTCTTTGGATTTGACCAGGAATAGGGGTAGTTGGAGGCATCTTATCCATGTTTTAAACCACTGATACTCTTTCGCTTTTTAGTTGGTGTTCTTGTTTTTGCCTATGTCTTTATATCTTTTATTCGTTTTTACTAGTTTCTTTTATTTTTATGTCTTTGTTTATCTATAGGGATGTTTTTGTCTGTTGAGGTTTTTTTTTCTTTTTTATGAGGATTCATCTGTGGATCTTTCACGAGTCGAGAGATTTTTTGACCTTATTCTCCTTTATGGGTATGAGCTGCCACTGTCATTTTCTCCCCAAACCCTGATCATAACTAATCTTATAACCGTCATACACTAGGTATAATGATGACCATCATATTATGAATAATTAGTTCTCTCACATTAAACATACAAATTTTGTTCCTATATTTAATTAATGACGCATAACATAACATCTATAAATATTTACAAATCTGTCAAACACCAAGATTTTGAACTTTAATGGTCACTTTTTTCTCTCATTTGGCTTACTTCCCAATCTACATCTCTTTGTATATCTGGTTTAATTGGGAAGCACATAATATTCCATATCCGTATTCCCTCGAATAAGAAGACAATGAGAAATACGATAAATAAAAAACCCAAATATAAAGAAACCTACAAAGACGGAAATGATAATACCACGTCCCACATAAAACGCTACCTGCAAATTACAACAAAAGTTAAAATAAGGATTAAGTGACAAGAATTAACTTATATTTAAATGAATTCATAAAAAATAAAGGGAGTTACTAAATTTCGCCACCCCTTTTTATTTTATCGTCACCCCCTTTCCATAAAATTACGTATTTGCCCCTGAAGTTTAAAAAATTACAAAATTACCACTTCTTACAAATTTCTTAATAATAATAATAATAATTAACTTTTTATATTCTTAAAAAAGAATATAAATAAAATTAATAATAATAACAGTAATAATAATAATAATAATAATAATAATAATAATAACAATAATAAAATTAAAATTAATAATTAAAAAAAAAAAATTGAGTCGCCCAAAATTGGGCGATTGAACCATGGTTCAGTCGCCCAGAACCGGGCGACTGGACCCCGGTTCAATCGCCCAATTTTGGGCGACTCAATTTTTTTTTTCTTTTTGGAAAATAATAATAATAATAATAATAATAATAATAATAATAATTAAATAATGACTTGTGCAGGTTTCGAACCTGTGACCTTTATGTTATTAGTACAACGCTCTAACCAACTGAGCTAATAGGCCGCATTAATCTATAAATTATTATTATTAGTATTAGTATTAGTATTATTATTATTATTATTTTCTAAAAAGAAAAAAAAAATTGAGTCGCCCAAAATTGGGCGATTGAATCGGGGTCCAGTCGCCCATTATTAATATTATTATTATTATTATTATTATTATTATTATTATTATAAATAAGAAATTTGAAATGAGTGGCAAAATTGTAATTTTTTAAAAATCAGGGGTAAATTCGTTTGCATTTGGAGGGGGTGGCGAGAAAAATGAAAAGGGTGGCAAAATTTAAGGATCGGGAAAATAAATGACTTGACTCAATTTCATTCCCACTGATTAGTTTAAAAGGTCTTTCACCAACCACTAAGATTCTGATTGGTGTTCATCAAATTTAATAATAAAAATCCAATCACAATGGCTTTGATTCGAATATTCGGCACAAAAATTGTGGTAATGCCAAAATGATTTTGTCTCACTAAAATATAAATTACTTCCTATTGATCTAAAATGGAAAATTTATTTTTTTACTATATCCAATGCACTTATTTGATCTTTAATATATCGAGTTATTTTTAATTAAAAATTATAAAAAGTTGATATTAACAATCTTTACATTAAAACGAATCAAATAAAATCCCATATGACTATGTTTTAACTTATAGATTAATAATAAAATACAATTTAAGAGTAATAGATAATAGTGTCCTAAAAGAAAATATCCCATTTTAGATGAATAGAAGGTAGTAAAATATTGATTACTTATTATTTAGCCCTTACGTGAAGCTTAGTCTAACAATCGACCAATTATTTACAAGTCAAAAAAATTAATTAGTTCCTAACTTCGTAATATAAAATTATATTAGGACTGATTGAAGTAGGAATATTAATTTAGGGGTCCTTTTTTCAAATTAATTAACCAAATAAATATATACTTTGTTATAATGCAAGCGTGAAACCAGCCATTTCAATCATTGTCAAGAAATAATACTCGTAGTATTTATAAAAGAAAATCCTAATTAATAACTCTAATAATAATAAACTATGTAATATAAGAAAAAGGTAAAACAAAACACTAAAAAATCCTCCTATAAAATTAGGCCACATAGTTATAATTTACTACTTTTCAAATAACCGTAATTTACCTAAACTCCTTGTAATTCTACTCCATATGTACTTCGAGAGAATTTAATATCATGACATTGCACTTATATTTAAAATTGGTAAAAATAATTAAATTACGTGAATATGATTAAAAGTATAAGAAATAAGTAAAAACGTGCGTATAAGAATTAAACGAAAGTGATTGGACCATTACTAAACCAAAATGTAGCACAATTAAAAGAATAAATTATAAATAAAAAAGTGTTATAATCTCATGGAACCGAAAAGTACTCTTTATGTCCTATCAAGATTGTAATATCTCATCTAAAAAACTTTTATAAAGTAAGTAAATGTGTATAATGTTACAATTTTAATGGGAGTGGTGAGCATAATCTTACTAACCTTTTTTTGGAATGATTTTAAAATAAAATTAACTATACATTTTTTTTTAATAATACCTGATTTATTAATAAAAAGTTATACGACATCTACATGACAGATAAAAATTAACAAGTATATAACAACTTTAACCAAATATAATTCAAAATTAACAAAACTACGATCGTTGAGTATGAGATCTGACAGTTCTAAATATTCTTTTCCACATCGTTGTTTGATACAGCCTTCTATGAAGGGGTCTTTCGATCTATTGTAGTTTTGAGATAGAATTGAATTTGATGTAGTTAATGGTAATTGCAATTACATAACAACTATAACCAAATAAATCAAATTAATAAATACATAACAACTTTAACCAAATATAATTCAAAATTACGCTTTTTGAATATGATTAGAATAAATATTTCTCTTCTCCCTACAAGAGATTTGTTCTACTCGTTCTACTCATTCATTAGGTTGATTCTACCTATATATTAAATTTTAATCGCTCTCCTCTTGAAAATTTACGGCCCGTTTGGTACATGGTATTAGAGGGCGGTAATGGTAATAAAATTAAGTAATGAAAATTTTGGTTGTTTGGATGCCTTCAATGGTAATGGATGGTAATAAAATAAGGTAATGAAATTACCAAAAAGGGCCATTTTCATTACCATCAAACAACATGGTATTAGGCGGTAATGGTAATGAAGTATTACTGTGGTAATAAAATAAGGTAATGTTGTTTCGAGCTGAAGAAAAAAAATAATGAAGAAAAAAAAGGTAATGTATGTAATTATCCAAAAAAATATTATTATTAAAAAAAGAATCATTAGATAGAATAATTTAGATACAATAATGCTTTTAAATACAAATATACAATAATGAAACTAAGAGTCATTACCATTTTTTATTACTAACAACCAAATGCAATCAATGGAATATTATCTTCCATTACCATTTTTTAGTCATGCACACCAAACAAAAGAATCTTCATTACCAATTCTCATATCCATTCCTTCATTACTATTGTCATTACAACATTTCATTCCCATTACTTCATTACCATCAACCAAACGGGCCATTAAGGTAATGAATTTTGGTCCATAGAAATTAACTATACATAGTTAAAGACTAGAGTATTAATTTGAAATTTGACTAACTAACAAACTAAAAGTCAAACAAAAAATGAATATAAAAGTCAACATCCAAACACTATAATCAAAAGTTATAAAAGAATAAATAAGACTTTTTTTACTTTTATATGAATTTATACGAAGGATATATCCATATTATAAGTGTACGTGATAAATAGGGAAATAGCAAAAGATAAGATGACAGAATCGGAAATCAGAAACCTTACGCAAAAACAAAATGCGTCGAACAAAAACAAGATAAAGTCGAACAAAACGAAGGTGAGGAGTTATTGACAACGTAACTTTGACAAGGCCAAGGGACTAACGTTGGCAACATAATTAATTGAATTTGTCAATTTGGAATGGAACTATGATTCCTTTCCCAACAATACTTTTTTTTTTCTTTTTTATTATTCCTATTAAAAACCCATGCCTGTCATTTGCAGAAGATAGCGACAATTCTTACCAACTTCACTTTAAATAAATTATTTCTCACTCAAGAATTATTTGACTCTTAGAGGCTTTGAGGATATAAAAAAAATATTCCATTCGTTTTTTTTTATTCATTCCATTTTTTTTACGTATTTTAAAAAAAATTTTAAAGCTTGATATTTCTTACTATGTATTAAGATGAATCTAACAAGATCTCACATGGATATATTAAAATTTTTTGTATTAAGATGAATCTAACAAGATCTCACATGGATATGTTTTGTCTTCAATGTAACTCAAAAACCAAATTTAAGTTTATTTATCCTAAAGCAGAAAAACTTAAAGTAGAACAGACAAAAAAATCAAAGGGAGTAAATAATAGATCAATCTTTGTTTGACCTGCTAAAACTAAATTCTATTTCTAAATGAACCGACATATTTGGTACATTTGTTAAAAATAAATTTACCTATTGTTTATAACCAATTTTATAAAAAAAATTTTAACTCAATCAATTAAGAATAAATTATGTTGAGTATATTTTCAGTAACTATACCAAATATGTAAATTTATTAAAAAAATAATAGTAATTGAGTTTATTTTTAGCAAATGAAGTAAATATTAGTTTATTTTTAACAATTTTTAAAGTGAAATAAGAAGCTGAATTTTTTATATAAAGAAACTCATTTCTGAATTTTTTTTGATTTTTCTATAAAAGAAAATATCAATAAAAAAAACAGTAATAGAAGTATAAGCTGTATAACCTAAAGGGAGAAAGACGAATTCGAAGGACTTCCTCTCAAAACGTTGCGGAAAGATATCAAAATGGTAAAAACGCAAAAGCTAGGAAAAGGTCCTCAATGATGCATCAAGACTTCACCCGTCTGAATCAGAAATGACCCGAGATTCGAATCACCCGAAAATAATATATTAAATAAAAAATATTTTCTACAAAAACAAAAATAATACATATATATATATATATATATATGGCAGGAATTCATTGAAAAAGGTGTTGAAGATGAGAAGGATAAGAAGGACTTTACACCCTTTCTACACCCTTGATTTCACTAAAATAAAAAATCTATGGTCACGATTGAGCCAAAAACGCATAATTGTAAAAGTAACTATGTTACACAGAAAAGTAACTATGACAAAAATTTTTAGAATGTTCTTACTTTATACATAGTATCAATTTTTGTAAATATAGTAATAAAATCAAACAAAAATCTTTCTCATCCTTCTTATTTGATCATATATATATATATATATATATATATATATATATATATATATATATTCGATAATGAAACTGAAAGTGCAAAAGACTCTTATAATACCTAAAGATAAAGCGTTATAGAAGTTATTTGTCAATGATCTGGAAGCATGACATAATCCTCCCACAGAAGTAACTGCAATCCCTAAACCATAACACGTTAGCCTTGTCCGGGGATGATCTCCCGAAAAGGCCCTCTGACGCTCAAGTCAATTGCGAAGAAAAAAATTAAGGAACAATACTATAACGAATGCAATATTAAAGATTATCAAGATGTTTGTAGACAGTAGCTAAGAATGTGCAGTTAGGTCTGTTGAATGTGAATTTTGGCAAAGTAACGGTAGACAAATGTAAGCTTAGGGGTAAATGAATTTTGTAGGATATATTTATATTGATTGATCAAAGGATCATGGGGTAGCTTTATAGAGAGATCATGGGTGACATGGGGCATAAGGGTGAAGAGTGGAATTGACTGACAGTTAGGGTTTATGAAACGAGTTACTTGATGGACAAGTAAGAAGGAAAAGCCATATAAGCCCCTTGACTATGAGTCAAGGTAAACGGGAAGTCAAAGGCAATGGGAAATGAAAGTTAACGAGATATTTAGATAATTTTACAATAATAATTAAATAAATAAATGAATAAGTAAATGTTACCATAATATATATTCAGCGCCTCTTCTGAGAGATCGTTTTTATAAGAGAGGGCTCTCCAGACCCAGACCGAACAACTAAAAAAAGAGAAAAATCTAAAAACTGACATGCGCATTTGACTCTATTTGGAGTTGGTATTATAACCTATTGAAGTTGGTATTATAACCTATTAAAATTGGTATTTGGAATTGGTGTTATAACCTATTAAAGCTGGTATTATAACCTATTTGGAGATACCAACTTTAATACGTTATAATACCAACTCTGGTAGGTTATAATACCAACTTCAATAGGTTATAACACCAACTTTAAATAGAATTACATATCGGGCGTTTTTCTGGTAGTTGTTTTTTTTATTAATAATTGGCTAGGTTATAATACCAACTTCACTAGATTATAACACCAACTTCAAATAGAATTACACAGCGGGCGTTTTTTTGGTAGTTTTTTTTTATTAATAATTCGCCGGCCCATTTGAGACGTGTTTTTTATAAAGACGGTATCAAGTAAGAATTTGTATATATATATATATATATATATATATATATATATATATATATATATATATATATATATATATATATTAAAAATTTATTAATAATAAATAATTGCATTAACGTGTAAAGTCGACCTAACTCGACACAACCTGATCTAGAACTGAAATCCGACTTAGAAATAACCTGAACCGAGACCCACCAACGTTTTCACATTTCTAATCAAAACCCAAGCCGTAAAAGCAAATAGTACCACAAATAATATTATCACCATTTTATTAAATTTAGTTGTTTATGTTATGGGAATTCATCTAGTTGCATGGATAACTTTATTTGATATTTTTTGACCATTTTATAGTGACATTCAAACATTTTATTATTTTTGTTGTTTTCATCATATACATAAAATTTATTGTTAATAGGGACGAAGCAAAAATAAATAAATTTTTGTAAGATTCTGTGTAATTTCAAAAATTATAATATTTTTCTAATAAATTTGTATATTTAAACACTTAACATATATTATACATAATTTAATATTGAAGCCTTAAATATTTTAGGGCCGTGTGCAATCGAACATACTTTGAACTTTCTCTAATTTTTAGGGAAACCTAATAGGAGGGGAAGCAGAAGCAACAACAAAAGTTGTCCAAGAAATATTGAAATCATATATGGTTCAAAGGTGGATTAATAAACTTGAGTAATATATATGCATGCAATGAGATGATTTAAACATAAAATAACGTTTTAAGGTGTTCACCAAAATTGTAGACTATATTCATCATCCTAGATTAATATATTTCATTATGTGTTTAAAGGACAAGAAAGCTTTAAAACTCAATACAATCAAGATGAAATTACATCATAGAGCATCTAAATGTGAGAGGAACTAAGTATGTTGGAGTAGAGAATTACTCTACATTATAGCAAATGTCTCATTTTTTTTTTATTTCATTCACTGATTTATTTTCTCTATTCATCTTAACCACTTTTTTTATTTTCTACTTATTTTTTATTTTATTTTTCAACTTAATTTTTAATTATACTTAATTTTACTATTTTACAACTAGTGTAAAATGAGAAACACGTAGAGCTACTCTATCTATATAAAAAATAGTTTAGAAACATGTGCCACGAAATGTGTTTGTGTCTAGCAATGCAAACTCTATCATCCATCACCGTCCAATCTTCACAAGCCACTTTTGCAACAAACTCCATTATAGAAATAGGTCGAGTATAAATCGAGTTAAACCAATAAAAGAAGGTAATACTCCGTGGCTTCAAATCAATTCCAAAAGAAATAATATGTTTCTTAAAATATTGTAAAAACTTTATGAATAAGAATAAAAAAAATGGTAGGTCATTTCAAAAATAAAACTAATGTAAAATAAGTGGGACAAATCAAAATAAAAAATAATGCTAATTGATGGAATAAGAGAGTATATTTTATGGAATAGTGGGAAATTACTTAAATGCAATAAAAAATAAATTAAATATATGGATGAGAATTAAAGAAAGTATATAAGTCATTAAATATTGGTAAGACTACTTGTGTTGGAACATACTACTTCCGCTATATAATACCTGCACCATTTTGACTTGATAGAAATATTAAAAAATAATTAGTCGATATCTTTAAACAATGACAAAAATATAAAAGCTAAATAAATTAAAAATAAGAATAAAATAAAAATAAATAAGACAATTTATAAATTACTCACTTTTATGATGAAGTATATGTTTGTCGGTAATAAACATAATTATATATAGGGAGTTATTATACATCGCCATCTTTTTCATTTTATCGCCACCCCCCTTTCCTAATGAAATTACGAATTTGCCCCTGGACTTAAAACTTGTTTAAAAAATGTAAATCGCACTTAATAACACTATTATCACTTTAAAAACATTAAATTTAAAGAAGAATATAAAAAAGTTAATAATAATAATAATAATAATAATAATAATAATATTTTTAAAAAAAATTAAATATAATAATTAAAACAAAAATAAAAATTTAATAATAATAATAACAATCACAATAATAATAATAATAACAATAATAATAATAATAATAATAATAATAATAATAATAATAATAATAATAATAATAATAATAATAATAACAATAATAATAATAATAATAATAATAATAATAATAATAATAATAATAATAATAATAACAATAATAATAATATAAATAAAAGTAATAATAATTTAAAAAAATCGGAAAAAAAACCCAGTCGCATGAAATCCGCGAGCCAACCGAGGTTCAGTCGCACGAAATCCGCGACTCGACTGCGGTTGCGACTGAACTGCGGTCGAGTCGCTGATTTCGTGCGACTGAACCGCGGTTGGCTCGCGGATTTCGTGGGACTGGGTATTTTTTTTTCCGTTTTTTTTATAAAAATTATTATTAATTTTATTTATATTATTATTTTTATTATTATTATTATTATTGTTGTTGTTGTTATAATAATAATAATAATAATAATAATAATAATAATAATAATAATAATAATAATAATTATTATTATTATTATTATTATTATTATTATTATTATTATTATTATTATTATTATTGTGATTGTTATTATTATTATTATTATTATTAAATTTTTATTTTTGTTTTAATTATTATATTTAATTTATTTTTTTAATTATTATTATTATTATTATTATTATTAGTATAAATAAGAAATTTTAAGTTCAGTGGCAAAGTAGTTATTTTTTAAAGTCCATGGACAAATTTGTAATTTTATTGGGGATAGCGATAAAATAAAAAGGATGGCCATGTTTAAAAAGGATTGGGTATATATATATTATACTCCTATATATTGTCTATTGTAATCCATCGCCTCATCTCATGCGACTCTATATATGTTTGTCATCGTCAATAATAAACATAATATATTAACGTTGATTTGACATTTTATTAAAATCAGAATTTGACATTATTTTCTGAAATTAATTCATTAATATACTTCGGGATTTTTTATTTATTTTTTCTCAGTGCAGTATTTGTTAATTAAGTACTTACAAGTTACAATGTCAATATGAGTATGCTATATGCTATAAGTGTTTCCTTGATCATAGTGAAATTGAATAATAGAGAAAGAATAAGTTTTATAAAAAATATTTTGAAAAATTTAGAAAATGTAATAATAAACAAAGAGATAATTAAGTGTAAGGATAATTATTAAAAAAAAGTTCAAATGCATGATTAGGTTTATAAGAAAATTATTAAGTCTATTTTTAATTTCTAAACATAAAAATGATATATAATGAGTGGCATAACCAAAGTGAAAATTAATGCAAATTAATTGTTACGGAAAAGGTACAACATCTTTGTACAAATCTATCAATAATAATGAAAACATTAAATAATAGGTTTATTTCGCAATAAGAAAGTCAATCCTAAATAGAAAATAATTCAAATTAAATGGGACAGAGAAATTAATAACTAGGAATTACTATAATACATTAATACCATAATATTAGGAGTATTGTTTTTTTAGTTTATTTTTTGAATTAAAAATTACAAATAGGAAACCATTAGAAATAATAATTATTTTTAGTTGTTAGTTTTTACAATCATCATATTCTCAATAAATTTGACTAATTTTTTATTCATTATAAAAAATTTATACATAACTTTGAAAATGAAAAATAAAAATAAATCACAATAATATCGAACAAACTTTTAATTTTAAATTTGATTTCTTTTAAAAATCTTTAACAATTTTAATTTAAACGAAAGTTAACCAATCATGAGTATCCAATGACAACGAGAAAAATGACTCCTAAAGTCTAACCGAAAGAGAAATGTAAAGTACAACTAAAATAAATGTTACTTTAGCAATTTCTAATCAATTATGGCAATTTATAATAAAAAAAAAAAACAAAATAAATACCAATGAAGTAAATAAAACAAAAAAAAATTAAAATCCTAAAAGTCTCACATTATCAAATTCTTCCACATAAAGATGATTTACTAATAAAACAAATCACGTTATTTACTTAAATTACCTCAATATTGCTACCTCCTATTTACTAGTATTGTCACATTTGATATTTGCATGCTTGTCAATACAAATTTTCAATCATAAATATCTTAAATTTTGTTTCATTAAAAATTATAAAATGTTCTTGTTAATAAAATTTACATCAAGATGGATCAACCAAGATTTTACTTGACTAGCTTTTAACTTATAAATTAAGAATAAAATACAAAATAAGCGTAATTGAAGAATAGTATCAAAAATTCAGATGAAACAAATGAATATGAGGGAGTATATTTTAGTGTTATTTCAATAAGAGAGCCAAAAAAATAAACTTGCATCATTTCAGTATAATTTAAACAATACTCACTCTAATTCATGATTATTGTCTCATTTGGTTTTTTAAAATTATTTATCAATCAATTTTAATTTGTATTTTTTGAAACATAGTAAAGTGAAATCTTACTTAATTTATCTGAATATAAATTTTATTAATATTAATTTTTTATAATTTTTAATTGTATAGAAATAAAGATATTTAGAATAAAATTTATGTATTAACAAACGTGAAAAGTTTAAAAATGACAATAATACGGAATAAAAGGGAGTGTGATTTATGAACAAAAATTAAAGCTAAATCAGCTTCATAATTGTTAGACATGTAAAAGTTCATGTTAAGATTATGAAGATTTGGTATATAATCCCTTTACACGAGGCCTAAAAAAGGAAATTTCTTAATGCTAAGTCAAATAAAATGTGCATTTGTCAATCCATGACATAAGGACTAAAACATTAAACACCGCAAGGCTCAAAATTTACATGGTCAATGGTCACATTCACATACGGAAGAATAGAATAAAATTGTTCACAAAAGTTTTTGAGTAGAAATAACATACAAACAATTTAAGTGTTGTAATTTTGAAAAATCTGATCTGGCTTTTAGCCATCACAAAGATGCCTTCACGCAAACTCCCAGTTTTTATTAAAGGTCACAATTTCTTATTTATTTGATCTTTTAACTAAATTTGACTTTGACTCGATTTCAAAAATGCATTTATAATCATGTAAAAATCAACATATATAAGTTTTAATTTTAAATTGATCTAAAACACTGTACCTGACTTAAATCGACCTAATAATCCAAATCAACACCTTTAATTTTAATATACTTATAAATTCTTCATCTTTTGTAGGGGTAATATCAATTATCATTGATCAATTTCATAAAAATAACAGCTTAATCTATGTCGATTCAAAAAAGAAAATATAACAAAGAAAATTTTTATGCATGTGTCATGAGATATGAATAAAAAGTGGATTAAGTTCCATTGTATTATTGTTTTAGCTAATTTCTTGAGAGACCGTTTTTTTTGAGAGATGTGTTTCAAGTTCAATCCATTAAAGATTAATACCTACTTATCGTATTCTTAATGTATACTTACATTATTCTTAATGCTTATTTACTGTATCCTTAATGCCTACTTTCAATATCTTAAATGTCTATTTACATCATTCTTAATGTCTACTTACATATTTTAAAAAATATATAATGGGCCGGTCCAATTAGAAATAGTCTCTCAAAGAGACCGTCTCTCCTGAGAATTTGTGTTATTGATTTGAGCTGTTTTACTAATTTTCTCCATTTTATTTCAACATCATTATTTAATTTGAGGACTTATTTTTAAATAAATTTTATGTCATAAATTAATATATTCTTGTTGAAGCCTTAAAAGGATATATATATATATATTTATAAGCTAATTAGAAAATCAAAACTTTTGACAAGAGATCGTCATGGCTCGAGTCTGGATTGGGTCTAATCGAACCCAAACTCATTTATGTTGTGTGAACTAAAATTCAAATCCAAACTCTTTTTTGTGTGGACCCAAATTCAAACTTAGACATCGAATTAGACTATTTTTTTAATTGGGTTTGATTTCTATATTGATCTGATTGTTCATATATTTTATTATTTTTATATTTGTAATGTCTAATTAAGTCTAAAATGGATCAATAGGTTGCATGTAGGTATTTAATGAGTTCAAATAAATATAAATAGGTCTAAAATTAATTATTTTGTGGATCATGATTTTGTTTTAGGACGTGTCTTCGTTGGATCTAAGCAATTTTAGGTCTATGAAGGGTTCAAGGCGAGTTTGGGTCAGGTTTGTGTTTGAAGACCGTGAACGACTAGACGCTTGGACCAAGACTCAAGACCCAATTATTTTTTTTGACCGAGAATTATAATATACCCATACCCAGATTCAGGCCCATTGAGTCTCAAAAACTTAGTAAAATAGGGTTGGTTATGGATCGAGTCTGGCTAATAGGTTCTTAAAGTTAGAACCATGATCACCCCTAATCTTGACCCGTTTTTTCGACTCGATCCCATTAAAAAAAAACAAATCTATGTGAAAATGATCCAATCTAAAGTCAACCTGAATTGAAATTAACTCGACTTAAAATTAACTCAATGTAAATTAACTTAGCTGATATGACCTAACTCTAAACTTGTTTGCATCAACCATTTTGAATGGTCTAAGTTCTTACCAAATCAATTGTTCTCATACTAATAGATTAATATTCAATAAATATGGCTTCAACAACGATATATTTACCTAAAACACAAAATCATATGAAAATATAATGATTCGGAATCAATTCTTCTCAAACTTATTCTCTTGTTCGATCATTACAACTCATAACTCATAACAATCAAACAAGTTTAACGAACACGATCTAAGCATTTCAATTTAGTTAACCCAAACCTTGAAAAAAAAAGCTTCTTATAATAATTGATACACGCTCAATTCACAATCTCTGATTCAATTTAATTGAACCATAATTAAATTATAAAAGATAAACATAATCGGAACCAAAAGAAACACTATAATGCAAATTACCTTTAAATTTTTACTTAAAGTATCTTGTCCACCAATTCTTTACTTTGTTTTGTGTTAATTTTACTGAGATCAACTCTAATAAAATCCATTCGCCTAACATTGTAGAATTTAGAAATCAAATCAAATGATATCTCCATCGGGAAAGCTTTTGGATTGCTCACTTGATCACACACGCATATAAATTCAGTGTCACATGTCAACTTTTTAACCCCGGGTATCGTGCAATAAGAATCGTATCATTTTTTTCTATAGGGGTGCCCAATGCTATCCTCTGGTAGCACTTTCCATATAAAGAGGTATACACGATTTTTGCTTTCGTACTCTAGTAGACACACATACTTTACACAAACTCGAAGCTAGGGCTTTTAGGAGGATTAAATAAGCTATGTTGCTCAAGAAATTGGATAGGGATATCTCTAACACTTTTGAAACCTTTAAATTCTAGAATGTTTCAAACTTTTAGGGGAATAAAATAAGCTATGTTGCTCATGAAATTACATAGGGAGATCTCTAACACTTGTGAAACCTTTAAAATCTAAAATGTTTCAAAAAAGTTTATAGTGTGTAACAATAATAGTCTTATATGGTATTAAAAGTCTGTACTAAAGTAGGAATGAGTAGCTTAATTTTGTCCACAAGTTGAGAAGACTAGAACGTTCTAAAGTCTCTTAAATTAGGAGGACATTCCTGTAAAAAGACAACCATACTACTTGTACAAAGAAACATGAGTGAGTTGAAGAATTTCTTGTATAAACTCGAGTACTATCTTCTCTTGCTTCAATAACTTACTTCCTTCTCTTCAACTTTATGTGCAAAGACTTAGTGCGTAACCAAGGCACTTGGGTTCGTCATCTTGGAATGCATATAAATCTAATATGACTAGTTTGGTGCATCAAAGTCTACCAATGTAAACCAACCCCAATTCTGCATCTTGGGAACATAAACTTCAATACTAGCGCAAGGGCGTGTTATGTTCAAATCTTGAGTTGTTTATCACTTGGATTGTGGTATTGACTTAGTCATTCGACACATGTTAAGGGCAAAAACATATTGGAGGAAGCCTAACTCGGTTATCATACTTTTGTGGATTGAGCAAAAAAGCCAGCACATGGCATCACACTTTCTTAAACAATGATCAAAATAGCACACAAGGTTTTGAACTCAATTCATTTTTGAAACCTAAATTCATATTAGCTGTATGAACTATATTTCAAACTAAACAAACTTATACTTAAGCATACTTCTCAAATAGCAAATTATAACGAAAGCATAATTTAACTATAGGCCAATAGATGATACATGGCGTATAATTTACCAACCAAAAACGATGAACTTCTAATCTAGTTAAAACCCTAAAACTATAACACAATTTCATCAACCACTTTGCATGCATGTCTTAATCTTTATTTTCGATGCACTTTCACATGAATTTGCATGATACTCTTTACACACACGACCTTATGCATGACACTTTCTATCTTTCACGCTCTAGCTTTCAAATAAGCCTATCCAAAAATAGAGTTAGGTAAAAATCAAATTTAAAATCTTATCGAAGGAAAGCGAGAATCAATTAGAAGTAGAAGAAAAGGACACCAAAAACCTCACGATTCACGTCCATGGTTTTCCCTCCTAACTAGAGACGTTCATAGGTGGATTTAGACGAGTAGTGGACCCGAGCTTGCTTATAAAATTAATCCGTGGGTTTAAATTTTCAATAGCCCGCTCTCCATGGAGGAGCTATTTTTGCTGCTATCCGCTCGTTTTTTTATCTTCTTTTACACTTTAGTTTGGTGTGTTAAAATTGAAAGTAAAATCTTGAAAGTCCATACTATTAGACTTTTCAAAGTATTCTCACTATGAATTTAGAGTCTTGCCTCTTGGAGTATTACAAATGTATCATCTAATACATTTTCAAATAAAAAGAATAAAAAATTTGTATTTTTGAAAAATAAATGAGTGCGTGGGTTTACCCGCAAATAATACTTTGGTGTCGTTATCCACCCATTTATCTTATTACGCGTTCAAATTTTAGTTTTAATATAAAATATTGTCATCTTTTTTTCGAGTTGAAAGGATCGAACCTAACAGATAACTCGTCATGAAGAGCTCTACTCCTTACCTAACCATTTTAAAGACGTTCCTGCTCAAATTTAATAAGTGAAAAGCCGAGTATTATAATACCTGTACAATTCTATAGAAGGTGTTTGGCAAACGACTAATTTGACTAGTTTATTTTATTAAATAGTTAGACCAACTGATTTTGAACCCGCTGCTATGAGCAACTTGTTAAAAAATAACTTATTCATATTAGTTGGTTTGCCCACTCAACCCTCTATTTATATCAAGCTAAAATTGCTCAATAAGCTGATTTGCTAAACACCCCATATTACTCCTATGATTTTCTATTGAATGCTTCAATATTTAAAAAAATTAATTTAATTATTTAGTGTTTATTTAAGTCATTGGATTGATTTTGGATTTAATATTTTGAATCTGTTCAAATTGGATCTTATTCCACATTGTTTTAAATAAGAAAAATTACCTAGAATAATCCAATATTTTTATGATCTACAATAATCCCACCTATTGATTAACCATGAATAATCCAAACTTTTGGAGGTATTTGCCTAAAGTAAACCTGGTAATCGGATGACTTGTTAGCAAGTTTTTTTTAAAAAAAGATAAATAAAAT
The DNA here is from genome assembly GCF_026212465.1 of Amaranthus tricolor. Taxonomy (NCBI): domain Eukaryota; kingdom Viridiplantae; phylum Streptophyta; class Magnoliopsida; order Caryophyllales; family Amaranthaceae; genus Amaranthus; species Amaranthus tricolor. The sequence goes on along the minus strand of NC_080048.1, from coordinate 6,232,513 downwards.
AAAATGTCGAAAAAAATGTAAAAAATGTTAAAAAAATTTTCCAACTTTTTTATTATTCAAAATTTTTATGTAAATTATCTAGTATAGCAGATCATACGGTTACCCAAGTTTACTCTAGGCAAATATTTTAAAGTTGGAATTATTCATAGTTAATCGATATGTATTATTGTAGGACAATTTTGAAAAAATTGTATTATTTTATGTAACTTTTCCTTTTTAATAATTCTAAAATAAATTTTAAAGTCGATTATGTTCGTTTATAAATAAAGTCGAATAAATATCCTATTATAAAGTCTATTTTAAAAATTCGTTACTTTTTTTTTTTTTTTTTTTTTAGTTTTTTTTTTTATTTTTAACTGTTACGGTCTCACCCCGTAAGACTGTGCAAAAGAAGAATCACTGCAACATTGAAAAGAGACTCTCAAAAAATAAACCCACAAATATAAAGTTCTGTTTTGTTCTTCCTCTACACTTTTTCTTTTCCTCTTCATAAAAAATCACATAAATTAATCACATAAATTAATTAAATTTTATGTTCTTTTTCCGCCATTGAAGAAGTGGTGAAGAACACGACTTTTTCCTCTGTAATCGATATTAATCTTCTGATCAATGTCTATCACTGTTTAATTTCTAGGTATTTTACTTTGGAAATTTCACTCTTCGTAAATCACATTTCTTCCTTTTAGTTTTAATCCTTCTTATTTTGATCTCCGATTTTTCAGAAAAGACTGATTTTGAAGTTGTTCGGTTGTGGACTTGAAAGAGAGAGAAAAGGAGAAGGTTTTGAGTTTTCGATCATGGCGGTTGCTGAAAACAGCGTTGCATCGAGTGAGAATAACTTCGAAACCACTGATCTTGAACGATCAAACGGAAATCACATCCACAACAATGAGAAGATTGAGAAACTTAGCTTTAAGTCTCAGTCTATGCCGAAAAACGACGACGTTGTTGTCGTCGAAGATGACAGGAAGAACAACAACAAAACTGATGATTTGCCTAAGATTATGAATTTTGAGAATGGTGATACCTATGATCATGTTGATTTGAGTGAAAATGGCGATGATGATTATGAGAATATCAAAAAGAATAATCGTCATCTGATGAATGGAAAAGAAGAAGGGTTTAAGAAGGATATTAGGGATTTACAGGAGATGTTATCAAAGTTAAACCCTATGGCAAAAGAATTTGTGCCAACTTCTTTGGTTAATTACAGGACTATTAATAATAATATTAATGCTAATAGCAACAATTTTGGTTTTATGAGCAATTTTTTAATTCATCCTAATGTTGGCGGTACTGGTGGTAATGTCAATGGATTCACTGGTAGAAAGGTATTAGATTTTGATTATTATTCAGTTTTATTTTCTTTTTGAGGGTTGGATTTTGGAGATTTTTTTGTTTTTTATACGTATTTTTTGTGGACCAGAAAAAAAATGGCTATGCTCAAGGGAAGAGGAGGATGAATAACCGCACTACTATGGCTCAGAGAGAGGATGTAATTCGGAGAACCGTGTATGTTTCCGATATCGATCAACAGGTACTGATGATTTGCGGATTTAGCTCATTTGGAGATGTTTTCATTGTTTTGTCTTTTGCTTTTATGAGCTTTGTTATTGTCATGTCTAATGGAGTCAAATATTCATTATTCTTGACTTTTGGATTATGACTGAAAAAATAAAGAACAGCTCATCAAGCTCCCTGCTGGTATTTTAAAAACTGTTTTATTTTCATGCTCACACGGTAATGCATCAAATCAAAGGGTAAGGGTGAGCACATCATAGCAGAGTCGGAACATCTGTTGATGTAAATGTTGCTTGTGAAGCTTGCTGTTTTGGATATGAGTTTTCCAAATAATTCAATTGAGATTTGTGAAGCCTGATTTTTGGTTGGTTTCAGGTAACTGAAGAGCAACTTGCAGCACTTTTCATCAACTGTGGACCGGTAATGGGCTTTATTAGCTACTTTTTTTTGATTGTGTTTGGTTTAATATCTGAATCTGGGTATGTTGATTGTTGGGGTGTTTAGGTTGTTGATTGTCGTGTCTGTGGTGATCCAAATTCAGCCCTTCGCTTTGCTTTTGTGGAATTTACTGATGAAGGTAAAGATGTTGGATTGATTTTCTGCTGATAAGTTGGGATTTGGGAACTGTGTTTGGTTATGTTGATCATGTTGTGCTTTATCTCATCGTTGCCATTTTGGCAGAGGGTGCTATGGCTGCTTTAAGCCTTTCAGGTACTGTGCTTGGATTTTATCCTATCAGAGTGCTGCCTTCTAAAACTGCTATTGCTCCCGTCAATCCTACTTTCTTGCCAAAGGTTCGTTCTATAGTGACTCATTGACTGTAGTTCATAATCTCTCCCTTGTATGGGTATTTTTAGTGCTGGAATCCAGCTCCAATGTTGGTACAATGATCATTATGGTTAAACAATAGTATCATTAGTGAGTCTCTTAAGAAAAGAAAAAGTGCCACACAACTAATGACTTCTATTCTGCAGTCTGAAGATGAGAGAGAAATGTGTGCAAGAACTGTTTATTGCACCAACATTGATAAGAAGGTATTCTTTTGTCAATCGTTCAGCACTTTTATTGATGTTTGGTTTTTTCATTTGATTATCCTCTATATTGCATCTTTGAATTTCTAAGTGGATTTGTCTTTTATTTTATGCCAGGTTACACAAGCTGATGTCAAACATTTTTTTGAAACATACTGTGGAGAGGTATGCGATTCATCACATCTTATCTTGGTCAATACTTTATAATTTATATGAATGTGTGCAACTTATTGAGGATCTTTTTTCTTTCTAGGTACAACGCCTGAGGTTGCTTGGAGACTATCATCATTCAACTCGCATTGCTTTTGTGGAGTTTGCTATTGTAATTCCCTCATCTCTTTGCTATATCTTTTGATGGCTTATGGTTGAATGTTTCTGAGTTCTCATTTTCAGAATTCTCTGTTTCTCTCCCTTATTCGTTGCTGCTATCTATTTCAACCTGAATGTTGTGAATTTTATATTCTCTAATCATTCTATAGTCTTGTGGCTCCTGCTTTTTATGTTGCCCTCTGTAGTGATTTTTTTGCATCTTTATGAACATTGAATGCTCTGTTTATGATATCTTGGCCTTTATATGCCTATTCTGAAGATATCACTTTCCTCCATCAACTTTATCACTATTTATAAGATAAATTGTGAATTCATTTATGGTTCATTCCTGTTGTTTGAGGTTGTGACTTTGAGCCCCAGTGACTTGAGTTGATGATGCATTGTGTTATTGAAGTAAGACTTAGGTTTTGTTGGTTATATTTTAATTAACAACTATTGGTGGAAACTGCTTCCTTGTTTCTATCTAGAAATTCAATGTTTTGGAATCATTTGATGAATATAGAGGTTTGGGATTGAATCTGCGAAGCTAAAATTTGTGTCCTAGATTAAGATTCTGAAACATCATGTGTTATAGAATGTAGATGCATTAGTGAAATGCCTATAGAAGATTTGATCCTTTCTTTGAGTACTTCAAAATCTTCTCGCTTCCTTGTACATATGCAATAGACTGTTATGAGTCTATATAGCATATTCGGATGTAAAAAAAACGTTGTTGCCTTTTGTCTTGATCAGGTGATGATCAATGATTGACTACTTTAGGTGCCTTAATTTTAAATGTAGTGATGAGGGAAATAAGGCAATATCAGAAATTGCCTCAAAATTAGATAAGCTCTTCTAGTTAAATCATCTAATCATGTTTGTTCTTTGCTTTTGAAATGTTGGAACAATAAAAATATTTTTCAAAGAGGAGCACAAATTCACTTTATTGCTTTCGTTTTTTGAGTGTCACGTTTTGTTATGATAATAACCGAGCATCATGAGAGGTTTATTGAAAAGGCTGGATTGATATTAATGTTGTTTGTGCTCTTTCAAATTGGGAGATTTCTAGCTTCTTGGACTTCTATCCCTTTTTATAAGGCTTTTGAATGGACTAGGGAACTTTCTAGGCATGGAGGCAACTTAGTTTTATAAAGCGTGAGGTGCACTTAGTCGCAAAAGGTCCTTCCGTTAAAAAGGCGCGAGCTTAGGCGAGGTGTACATCCGTTAAAAAGCTTAAATATCAATTTTAAACCCATACTCCAAAGTTATTTTCTTCTCCTTCAACTGTGTTGCGACTCTTTTTTATGGAAGCAACTGTTACTTAAATTTCATATTCTAGTAAATGTTGCTTTTGAGTTTTTATTTTTTTTTTCAAACAAACTAGCTTAACTTCATTTTTCGACACAATGAGGAGACGCATTGGCGCACTAGGCGCAAAACACATCAAGGCGCACATTTCACCGAGCCGAGGCGTCTTCAGTCAAGCCTGAGTTCAACGCGCACAAGGTGCAAAGCGAGGCACACTTGTTAAAGCTAAGGGAGGTAATGCTTGGCAAACTGCAACATCAACTAGGATTTGGGGAAAAGATTTTAGAGTTTATTTTCATGATTAGAAATATTGTCATATATCTTAAAGTGCTAGGGTGGTTGGAGCCATAAATGGGTGGATTTAGCTTACTTGTTTGATTGATGCACTATATGCGTTGCATTTGTTTGGTGTGTTGACTCATTAGATGTAGGTAGATCAACTGGTTGATCAATGTCTTATTATGGTGTTGATATAATATATACTTAGTTGTTGCTTTGGGTTTCTTCAAGGCATATATTGCATCAAGGTTAAATCTTAGTTTTAGAAAGCGCAACCGAAACGCAAAAGGTCCATACAACCTAGGCGTAAAGCGCAGGGCGAAGGTGCAAACTTTTTGTAGGCAAGGAGAACTTTTTCGCTTAAAAGCTAAAGCTAAAAATCAATTTTAAAACATATATATTACTGAGCACATGACATTCATATCATATAGCAACAAAATTTAAACCATCTATTATCATTACAGTAAACACTACTTTAGTATTATAATGAGAATATAAGCATATCTGGAGTCATTGTTTTCTTCTTCACCTACTGGTCATTCAAGTGAATTTGAGAGTTTTGTTTCTTTTCTTAAAACACAACTTTTAAGTTAATCACTCAACCCAAGAAGGAGGCTCGCCAGGCACACAAGGTGCAAAACGCATCGAGGCGCATCAAGACGCACACCTAATGTAGTGGGCGTTTCCTCACCTGGTCGAGGCGCACTTTTTATAACTAAGGGTTTGATTAATTACTCTGAATATTTGCACTGATATTTTTGCTGAGGATTGTATGTGCTCTTCTTTTCCATGCCGATAGTATTGGAGAGGTTATCATATAGTTGTAAATCAGTCGTAGCTTTGCTGGATTATATTTGAATCTTTTTTTTGAGTTTATTTGATAAGGGAAAGCCTTGGGCCATCAGCTCATTAGCTTATCAAATTCAAAGTGGTTTTGTTGTCTTTCTATAATTTAGTGCTTATTCACTACTCACTAGTGTTTTTTTTACAATTGAGAGATTTCTTGATTTTGTTATATCAATAATTGGCATGCTGGTGAAAAGGATAAATAGCGGATATTGTAGTGTTTTACTCTCGAGTATTTATTTCCTAATCTATCAAGCATGAGTATCAGCTTTTCTTTCAATAGTTGAAGAATATTTGTTGAATTTTTTATGGTGCAATCTGGATCTGTACAATACAATGATGATTGCAATTGGGGCTGGAAATAGGTCAGGTTGGGTTGAATATGTGTTTGGGTCCGTATTAAACAAGTTCAAACTAAATCTAACCTATTTATTAAGCAGGTTGTAAAAATGAAGCTTAAACCAACCCTTTTATTAAACATATTACCTACTTAGCCCATTTATGGCTGGTTTTCTAATTTTTAATATGAACAATTACATTTCAAAATAATTTAGAGAACATTTCACCAAAAAATGGATGCATTTTGATTCTTCTCTAAAATTATTGTAATAGTTTTCCACTTTAGACTTTCTTATCTTTCTTTCCCTATTTTATAATTAGTCGAAATAGCTTTCCAGGATTTCATGTATAAATGAGTCCAATAAGCTATGTTAAGGTTGAAAATTTCAACATCAATCTTATCCATTTCGATTCAGTTAATAGGCTCAGAAACCCAACAGAGACCTTTTTATCTCAAGTTGAGTTTGTGTTATCTTGAATCTATGTTTGGGATTAGTATTGTATATGCTATTAGAAGTTCATGGCAGCAATGGGGTATCTCTGCTATGCTAGTGGTTTAGCACTCTATTTTCAAGCAATGATCATGGTATCTCTTATGATTTAAGATGTTGGAAAATTCAAGTAAGGATGTTGCCTATTTGTGCTGCAATCTTTTTCTTTCTTTGTTAGGGTCTGGCCCTTGGAAACTTGAGGCCATAGTGTTAGGGTGGGCCACTAGGCCTGAATGAGAATGGTAATGACTTACTTTACGTCAAAAGCCTTTAACTTCAGGAACTTTCATAAAGTCTAGTTATATTGGTGACTCTTTGGCATTTACTGAGATGGAGTACCAATTATATTTATTTTAGTTAACATTTGTGCATATGAAAAGTTTACGCTCTCCTTTACAATTTGCAGTTATTCCTGCAACTTATGACTAATTAAGTTCTTTGTCAGCAGCTGAAACCTGAAAATTCATGCAAGTAATTAGGTTCTTTTTCCCTGTCAAGTATGCGTTTTACAGCAGGCTGGGTGTTTTTCTTTAGCATTGCTTACTTTATCCCGGATGCGGCTTTTAGGACTATGTTCAACCTAGCTCTGTTTTTCTTAGAGTATCAGTGGGTAACCTTATTCTAGAGAATTTCCGGGCATAGAATTTTGGAATTGATTACAGTTTTCTGATCTTAAATCAACAATCACACTTAGCCGTAGAGGTTATAAGGTTATTTACTTAGGTGAAACATGCTAATATGAAATGGAAGTGAATGATGAATCAATGATGTTTACTTAGCTCCTCGTTCCGTAGTCCCTTTCGAGTCAAAATATTGTCAAGAGTGTAAACAGTTCTACTTTAACCGATTTATAACCGACACTTTCACCATTTCAAATTCTTTCCTGTTTTGTTTGGCTGGAATTTTTGAGTTGCAACGTATGTAGACTTCATTTGTCATTGTATCATAAAATCATCCTTTTTTTTTTCATTTCTAAAATTTTGGTTTGTTAGCATTGATTTGTAATTGATATTGCTTACAGGCTGAAAGTGCAATATTTGCCCTCAGCTGCAATGGTATAATGCTGGGAGGGCTGCGCATCAGGTGAACAATGTACCATCAATTATATCCTTTAGCTCTATACAATTCAATTTCATAGGGATCTAATCATACAATTACACTTTACATATGCAGGGTGAGCCCGTCAAAGACTCCTGTTCGCCCTCGACCTCCTCGTTCACCAGTGCACTGAATGGAAGTTGGTTTTCTCCTGACAAAGTCGTAGCCGATCCTTATCTCCACATATATATACATATATATAAATACACAGAATAGTATGAAGGTACTCGTGGCGTCGTTAGTCTTGTCTTTTAATATCCTGTGCCCAGTATCCTATTTTTACTTATAGGGAGGTATTTCCTTTCAAGGCTTTGTTCATTTGAACATGTAGAGAGTTTGAAGGCAATTTCCGAGGCTCTTTTTTTTTTTTTTTTTTTTATAATTAAGTTCTGACTTCTGAGTGAATTTATGGTGCCACAGCAAAGATTGACTTAATCTCTGCTGGAGATTTGTCTGCGTTGACTTGTGGCCTTTGCAGATGTTCTCTTCCGACATTTCTTATGCTCAGAAATTTACGGGTTCAATTAATTTTTTTTTTTTCCTATTTCTAAAAATATGATTTGCTCTGTTTAAAGCTCCACCTTTTTGACCCCGCAAAGGAGATTTAAAAGAAAGGCTATACATTTTTGAATATTGACTCTTAGATGGTCTAAATGGTGTACGATGACGTAGTCATGAATGTTGTTCGTCAGAAATGTGGAACTTGTTTTGGGCTTCTTTGTTGGGTTGTGGTCATCTTTGGGCTGTGAACGCTGCTGTTCTGTTTAACTGGGCTAGGCTGGGCTGGGCTGGGCTGTCTTGAGAACACTATGTGATGTCTTTTGAAATGGCAAAGTGGGTGTCCAATAATTGATCATTGTGTGTTGGTTGTTGGTCAGTTCAGTTGATTTGTTTGACTAGAGGTAGCATTGACGTTTTACTAGTTAAGTTAGTCATTTAAGTCAATTGATATGAAAATGCTTGATAAAAATATAATAGTTAAATTCAATTGAAATGTTGGTTGTTACTTGTTTAGTTATGATTGTAAATATATAAATGGCTTACAAATTGTAATATGAGACGGTTTTTTTGAGATGTTTTTCATACATAGGTTAAATAACCTATCTAATATAAAATATGAGTATATAAGCTTTGTTTTAAGACTGTTGCATCGAAAGATAATCTTTTAAAAGCTTAGTTGTTTAATAAATTATATTGAGTTTAGTATAAAAGAATTTTTTTAAAAAAATGATGTTGATTTTAGTAATTAAGTTTAGGAGACCATATTCTTAATTTGCGTGACTTGGGAATTAGAAATTTGCCATTCTCAGTCGGTTTCCATTTGCTGTAAGGTTTGTCCTTTTTCAACATTAAGGCTAATCTTTGCATGTGCTTAATGCTTTCTCTTGACACTTTGGACATTAGTTTCCTCTGAAATTTTGGTTTTTACCTGATATTCTGTTAGAAAGGTTGTTATATGTGGAAAAACTAGTAAAATGTTGACAATTTTTTAATGTTGTGTTATTATTGATTGTTGGAGTAATAAATATTATACTTTGGATTTTATAAGTGGTAACGGTAGGAGAGAGAAAAAGGAAGAGTTTTTCTAAAAAATTTATTAAGAGGGAGGAGTATGAATACAAAGAGTGAGTCATGTTATTTTTGGGTAATATTGTAAATATGTGATTGCGCTTAAAATCACGTTCCAAAATATAATAATTCATAATAAGAAAAGTTTTATCAAATTTTTATCTGGAAAAAATGAGAAAAAGAAATAAGAATGAAGGAAGTATTTCCTTCAATTTAGTCATGGGAATTTCTTAATTTAAGCGAACTATTTTATCTATTTGAGATTGTTATATTGCGTAGAATAATGTGACTGCTTTGACATAAAATGTAGTAATCTGAATGGGATTAAAGTATTTACATAAGCCTATTAATGTGGTTTCTACTTCTATTAGTTTATTTCATAGATGATCATATATTCCTCTGTCTTTATAGAATTGCATCAAAGAGAAATAGGAAAATTTTTAAGAAAAAGTGAATATTGGTAATAAATTAAGAGAAAAAATGAATTGCGTTGATTTAATTAAAAAAGAGTTAAAAGGAAAAGTGGTGGATTTTTATCTAAAAATAGAACTAATGTAAAAATGAGTATTCGTTCTAACTTTCGGATTTGATTGATTGTTTTCTTTTGAAAAGGATGTTTTATTATATCTAAAAATAATTTTACTATTTAAATAAACCATCGATTTAGTGAAATTTACTATTTCCATCGTTTCTTGAAAAAGTTCTTATAAAGAATATTCATGAAAATTAAGAAAGATAGAATATTTTTAAATGGTAGATGTATTATTTTATTGAATAATAAATTTAATGGAGAATAAGTGAGGAATATAAATATTAAAAAATATCAAAAGAAAGTTAGTGAAAAAAAAATATGAGGACCAGAACTATTTGAAAAATATTTTTATAAAGTTAGTAGAAAACATATGAGGACCATAAACAATATAAAATATTAAAATAAAGTTAGTGAAAAATACATTTAGACTATAAGCATTATTAAAACATTAAAATGAGAATGAATAAGGTCAATTTTGTCCTTGTGATATAGAAAGAAATTTTTTTTATGAAAACAACAACTAGAACAACCTAAAATGACAAATGAAAATAACTTTAAGAAACAAAGGGGGTATTTGTCTATAGAGAAACAAGATAAGTCATTGTTGCTTGTCGAAAAAATGAGGGATTAAATCATACTCCATTTGTTCTATCAATTTGCCCCAATGGTAATTGGTGCAAAAAATTTTTAAATTATGTAAAAACAATATTTTATGGAAAAATAAAAAAAAAGGAAGGTGAAAAACAACTGATATTCCATGTTCTATTTGGAAATACTTTCTTCGTTCCATATTATACTTATTACATTTGACTTTTTATGCTATTCAATGTGTTATTTTGATCATTTATATATTAAACTAAGCACATCTACAAAAATTTATAAAAATTTAATATGAAAGTATGCGATTAGACGATTCAAATGAGATCATACTCGACCATATCTTTTTTCACACATCAATCGCAATATATAAAATAAGTTTGAACGATAAATATTATCAATAATATCAATAATTGTAATTTAATATATATTTCAAAATGGAGAAATTGTCACTAATAATGAGTCGTTTTCGAGTTTACAGAATTGTTCTTCCTTTTGATGGTGTTCTTTTTTTCTACTTGGTTTCCTAAGCTTGAATCTATTCCTGAAGGAGGTGATGTAGTTTGTTAGTTGGGATACGTTATTTTTTCGGCTACCAAAATATTTTAATCATTTCTTTGAAATAATTTTGTTGGACTACATTTTGAAACTAGCAATTTTAATTACTAGATGTAATTAATTAAAAAAAGACAATTTGCAATAAAATTTTTAAAAAGGATGCAAGTAATCTATGTTAGCTATTAATGTAAAGATACGTATACAAAGTACATACGAAATATTACGAATTATGATCGCTTCAAATCTTTTGTAGATGATTGAATCACCATAATATTATTATTGATAGAAGTCAAGTACAAGAAGCTAATTATTTAGTTGTATGTGATAGTAGTGCCCATGCAAATATAATTTCTCATTTAAGAAATAAATTTACATTATAGTTATATCTATCATATTTTACATTGTGTGCGGAAATAAGTGTGAAAATTTAGTTCATGACAAATAAATCACAACAAAAGACAAAAAATTTGATTATATATTTAATATATTTATATTTATATTTATATTTGTTTATTTTGAATAAAAGCGCAAATGGTTCGTACATGAAGTATACAATACACAATTATGAGTATTTTTAATAAAAAATAGCATACCAATTTATGCTAATAAAAATACATATTACATCAATTTATATAAAGTATATTTCCACTTCTTTGTTCCATGTTAAAATTTGTGGCATTCGAGAATTGAATCTTATTTTAGTTGTAAAGTAAATTTTATTTTTTAGATAAAATTTTAAATTTAATTTTCAGCTATAACTCTTTATTGGAGGATAATTTAGAAAAATCTAAAAAATGGTGTTTCAAGCAAAAAAAATAAAATAAAAATTATCTAGAGAAATGCAGATGAAAGAATCTAGAAAAGATTGGCAACACATGCACTCCCCATGCAAGTATATAAATATAACTTGAAATGCCAAAAAGTGTGCATATGAGTGTACAACAAAAAAAGATTAGAATAAACTTATAAATTTAGAGTGTTAGTATGCATGTGTAAGCGTTCCACAAAAAATATAAATATATAAATAGATATTATACCATCAATTTTTTTAAAATAGAATTAAATTAAAATTGAACCAATTCGAATAAAATCAAATCAATTTCTTAATTATCTTTTATGTAAAATGAATTCTACTAACAATCTAATCTTGATTAACCAAATTCATATTTGGGTTTGAAAAAGTATACATCTAACTCGTTTGCCGATCGAGTGGATTTTAAATTGAATTCGAATTAACCTGACATTTTACATGATTTAAATAACAAAAGTCAATCCAAAATCAAATCTTATTCAAATGAATTTTCAATTGAGCCAAGGCTAAACTCAAGTTACAAATTTGCTTACCTTTTCATGACCCCGAATGTTCTAACGGATAATTGTAATCGGCCTAAACCTAAAACAACTTAAAATTAGAATAATAAAATGTACACCTCTATTTTTCCATATTTTCCCAAGAAGTCAATAACAAAGCACATGCATATACAACACCATGAATTCTTTCCTTGTGAAATTGCCTACTCTTAACTGCATCACATGTGATGATGTATGACTTTGAATCTATTCATATTCAGTTAACATAAAAGCTTACAACATGACATTAAATTGATTAAATGTTCTAAAATTATGGGCAAATAATCTTTTATTGTCAAATCTTTATAGCTTCTCAAATGGGTTTATTCAAAAATAGCCAAAAAAAAAGATACATTTTTTGAACAAGATGGAATGTTGTAACAATAAACAGAAAAAACAAAAGTATGATTGGTTCAATGAACAATATTTTTATTCTTTAAGTTGTTGAATAAACCATTTTTTCATGGGTTGAGTTGTTAAGTGGTAGCTAATTGACCTAATTAATTAAACATGGATTAGGCTAACTTGAATATTTTTACAACTTTGACAAGAAAAAAAGTGGCACACCATATTCCAGCTCATATTCTTGCTAATTTATTTGCATGGGATGTTTGTATGATATAACCTACTACTAGTACATTCTAGAAGTATAAATCTTACTTTATGGGATGTTTTGCTTACAAGTTACAAGCTTTTATTAAAGAGAAAAAATATAAACAAAAATACTAAAATTTAATTATAAAAACAATGATATTTAGATAGATATATATAATGTACGAATGTGTTAGTTTGTTAATTTATATAACTGAATTGTAAATGTTAACAAATGGTTAGAAAACATTTTAATTCACATCAACCACCTTAAATAAAAAAATTTAAATAATAAAATATTATTTGACATTGAGGGTATTTGACAAAATAGTTTATTGAAAATTTTAGATTATTTTGGCACAAATAGAAGGCAAATCATCCATGTGATACCTCAGCTTGAACTTAAAACTGATTGATAAATAACCTATATCAACGAGGTGCATTTACTTTTTAAAAAGAGAAAAATTATCCTGAATAATACGAACTTTCACTGATTTCTCAACAATAATACGAACTTTCAATTAACTATGAATAATACGAACTTTGATACATATTTCCCGCTGGCATACCTGACCGGTTCTTTACCTGGAGAAACGGTAAATTCCCCATTTCTTCATCAGTTTAATGGGTATTTAGACAACTTTTTTTCAGCAGCCTCATTTTCCTCATTTGCTCACTTTCCTCTTCCAATTTAATTACTTCTTCCAACATCTAAATTTTTTTTTTTCATTTTCTTTTTAATCTCTAAAGTAATTTGATATTTAACATGTATTCTCCTTCGTCATCATCTCAATCTAGAACATCAATTGCAAAAGGAATTCCTTTATGTAAACATGGTGTTCATGCTAAATTACAAGTAGTCCAACATTGAATTCGAAAACCATTAAAAACAGGAAAAAAAAATAAATAAATAAATAATCAACTTGTCCAACATCATATAGCTTCAACTTTTATTAAGTGCAGTGCAGTGCAGTGCAGGGTTTGAATTCCTTAGCTATGCAATAAAATTGATTTTTTTATTAAGTGATGAAACTGAAAATTTAAGTACTGTAATCCTAAAGCTTCAACTTTTATCCCAGAATTTAAAGATTTGAATTTTTATTTAACTCAAAATCATGTACAGTAATTTATAATTAAACAACCCTAAACGATGTAGTATTAAATATTTCAATAGGAGAATCTTAAAATCAATAAAAAAAAGATAAAGATAAAAGTTATATCTAATTCATTACAGAAATCAAACTGAACAAAATTAAAATAAAAAACGCAGGCAAAAGGAAATTCAAAGCAAATCAAAGAAAACTTGCATAATTCAATCAATCGAAGAAAACTTACATAATCAAAGATGACAAAAACCCTAATTTAAAAATTGAAATTGAAGTAAATAAATTAAAGATGAGTAAATCGAAGAAAACTTACAAATTCAATTAATCAAGCAACTCAATTAATTAATTTAACTTCCATTTATATAGATGAATAAAGAGGGTAAAGAATTTGTAAAAATCTTTCTTTCCTTGAACATGCAAACGCAAAGCCCCCTACACGTGATGATATCTTTGTAGTTAATGCGTGAGAACGAGAGGGAGAAGAATCAATGGAAATCACGAGCTTGAGGAAGATGATTGAAGAACCAGTGCTGCGTGAGGGAGAAGGACTGCTCTGCTTCTGTTTGCTTTACTTAGTTTCATCAGCAAAAAAAAAAAATTTAAAAAGAATGAGTAAGTTTACCGGTAACAGGTAAATTGGTATGCCAGCGGGAAATAAATATCAAAGTTCGTATTATTCATGGTTAATTGAAAGTTAGTATTATTGTTGGAAAATCAGTGAAAGTTCGTATTATTCAGGATAATTTTTCCTTTAAAAAGTTTATTTAGTAAGAACTCCATAGGTAATTATGCTTAATGGAGCAATATTCGGATGTGTGGCCTTTTGGGAAGTTTTCCTAGATGCACACGAGTGAGGCCAAAGTGCATTGAAAAAACTATATTAGTATGTGGGGTCAGTCTACAACATTTATGGCTAGAACTGACGGTCCGATGGGGTGGCGGGGTGTTACAATCTAATACTAATGTTTGGTTTATCTGCTGATTGAAATATTTTATTGTTATGAACAAATTATTTTTTAACAAATTGCTCATAGTAGTGGACAAAATCAGTTGGTCAAACTAATTGATGAAATTAGTTGGTCAAATCGACAAATCTAATTAATTATCAACTATCAATTATCAGTCGTTTGTCAGTCACTCTATTATGACATTGCTATCCATGTATTTATAAGTTTAACCTATACTAATATTTATTTTTATTAAAAAATCAAGATAATACAATTCGCAGTTTACCGTAGAATATGATACGTTTACTAACTTGGATAAAGACTATGACAATGAGGTTGCACACCTGAATAAACTTTCCTCGGGTTTGATTCGATAGTGACAACCATTTTGTCAATGCAAATTGCAGTAGTACTTGCTGATTTCAGCAAAAATGTTATAGGAGTTTGACCTCTAAAATATTATTTTAAAATTATTAAATTTTATTTTAATATTGAGTTTTTTTTTATAAATAATTATTAAGTTTATGCTAAAATATAATTGTTAAAAATGCATGCATTTAGTATTTTATATTGTTTAGTGTATTTACCTTTTAATAATCATTTTTAGTGTTTGTCGCTCATTGAAATTCCAAGCCTAAATAAAGGAGGATGAGAGTTAAGTTGGCGACAATCAATTTAGTAAACTTAGTCAATGAATAAAAAAACTTAGCGACGGACAACACTTCATAGGCCTCGATGTAGTGATAAAAGTACCCGATTCTTATTTGTCGCCACCCTTTTCATTTTATCGCCACCCCCCTCCTAATGAAATTACGAATTTGCCCCTGATCTTTAAAAATTTACAAATTTGCCATTGAGTTAATAACTTTTCATTTTCATTTTTTTTTAAAATTTTTTTTAATTATTCTTATTTATATTATTATTATTATTATTATTATTACAGTTATTATTACGGTTATTATTATTATTATAACGGTTATTATTATTACGGTTATTAATAATAATAATAATAATAATAATAAAATTAATAATAAAAATAATAAAAAAAAATTAAAAAAAAAATACCAGTCGCACAAACCAGTTGCACAAAACGTGCGACTGACAGTCGCACAAAACAGTCGCACGTTTTGTGCGACTTGTATTTTTTTTTAAATTTTTTATTATTATTATTATTATTATTATTATTAATATTGTGGTTGTTATTATTATTATTATTAAATTATTATTTTTGTTTTAATTATTATTGTTATAATTGATGTAAGAAAGAAAGCGTAAAATTTTATTATTAGAGAAAACCCAAAATACAAATATTGGCTAGATTATAGAAATTAGGAGCTTAAAAATTACTCCAATACAGAAAACCTTAGCCAAAACAAATTTTTTTGGGATGATGCAAAACTAATGCCCAAGACTCGTTTTATAAGGAGAAGAATAACAAGCCTTTGTTATTCTTCCGATGTGGGATAATGATAAACATTAATCTTCCAATGTGGGATAATGAAAAACATTAATCTTTCAATGTGGGATAATGACAAACATCAATCTTCCAATGTGGGATTCAAGACATAACCTTACATTGGAAGATTGATGTTTGTCATTATCCCACATTGGAAGATTAATGTTTTTCATTATCCCACATTGGAAGATTAATGTTTATCATTATCCCACATCGGAAGAATAACAAAGGCTTGTTATTCTTCTCCTTATAAAAGGAGTCTTGGGCATTAGTTTTGCATCTGTTTTGGCTAAGGTTTTATGTATTGGAGTAATTTATAAACTCTTATTTTCTATAATCTAGCCAATATTTGTATTTTGGGTTTCTTCTAGTAATAAATTTTTCTCTCCTCTGCATGTGGACTTAGTCGACACATTGTCGGTGAACCACGTAAATTCTGTGTGTTTTGTGTTTGTCAATTTTTATGCTTTTTTTCTTACATCAGTTATAACAATAATAATTAAAACAAAAATAATAATTTAATAATAATAATAATAACAACAACAATATTTATAATAATAATAATAATAATAAAATTAATAATAATAACTGTAATAATAATAATAATAATAAAATTAATAATAATAAAAAAAAAAAAAAAAAATATCAGTCGCACAAAATGTGTGACTGTCAGTCGCACGTTTTGTGCGACTGATATTTTTTTTATATTATTATTTTTATTATTAATGTTATTATTATTATTATTAGTATTATTATTATTATTATTATTATTATTATTAATAACCGTAATAATAATAACCGTTATAATAATAATAATAACCGTAATAATAATAATAATAATAATAACCGTAATAATAATAATAATAATAATAATAATAACTATGATAATAATAATAACAATAATAATATAAATAAAAATAATTAAAAAAAATAAAAAAAAATGAAAATGAAAATTTATTAACTCAATGGCAAATTTGTAAATTTTTAAAAATCAGGGGCAAATTCGTAATTTCATTAGGAGGGGGGTGGCGATAAAATGAAAAGGGTGGCGACAAATAATAATGCCCATTAAGTATATAAAAAAGTTACTAGGTTGTCTCTAGAAGCGACATGGCACAATGCCCAAGTGTGGTCTCAAATTGAGCAGAGCATGTTACTTATACTAGGATGTCGTTAGGAAACGACGTATCAAATGGCCCAAGTGTAAAGGTGTTCAAAATAAAATTGTAAAAAATCATAAGGAACGAAAAAAAGAATCCATTAAACGACCATTAAAACTAATATATTGATTCATATTGTTGAGTCCAATCTTTTAAAATTTAAGACTATCTATACCATTATTGTTATTGTTGTTGTGATCAACTATATCGTAGGTTTTTTTTGGGTAAATAGTTGTCGTCAAATTATTTAATTAGTGTGGAGTATTAAAGTATAACAATGGTGGGCAAATATTTTAGATATTTAAGAGCCAAAATTTTAGGAATTTATATAAAACAGTAGACCACTTGTCTAATCAAGCTAATCTAAGCTATATCCCATGGCCATATTAGTGTGGAGTATGGACCAAGCCCAAGACCATACTATATAGGACCAAAGACTATTGGAGTGTTGGACCTGTTGGTAAAATAAAGTATAGGCAATTTTTAGCTTATTATTGTATATACAAATAGTTGGTTTGTCAATCTATTTACATTTAATTGGTAGAAATAGCTTATTATTCATAATTAGCTACTATTAAAAGCGGGTTAAAGATCAGTTAGTCAAATCAGTTAATAAAATTAACTTATCAAATGTGCTATCAACTATTAATTCATTCAGTCATCTACAAAATACTACATAAAATGTTGACTAATTTACAAAACCTAATACAGTTGACCTAGCTTGTTGTACATATGCACGAGAACACAATATATTAGAACAAAGACTATTGTCAATTCGTGGTGAAGCTAAAAAATAAATGAAAGGGTGGGAAAAATATAAAACAACACTAACAATATATATAGCTAAAAGTCTATAAGAGCCAAACTAGGAAAAATAATTAAGCTAAGCTAGATCTCCTGGCCATTAGTGTGGACCAATGCACAAGACCTAGTAGTGGTGACCTTGTTCTACATAGGCACGGCCAACCGACATAAAGACTATAGGGTCAATAAGGGGTATAGTTAGAGAATAAATTTTGAAGGGTAGGGAAATATGAAGAAATGATAGTAGTTCATCCGTTTTGAAACACTCATTATATTATGGTTATTAATATTATTTATTTTTTAAGCTTATTTTACATATTATAGTTAATGTGTAAGAGAAAATATAGAAAAGTGAGATCTTATTTGAATAGTCAACCAATTTCAATTAGTCAATCTTAATTCTCCAATAAAAAAATTACACCTGTCAGGGGCTTTAGAATTGTGATATTTCACATTTTACAATCTTTTTAATAAATGTTATAATTATAATTGTAATTTGCAGCTCACCATTTAGACACACATTTAAAAAAAAATTATATATTAAAACATGATCGTTAAAAATGAGGCATTACATTTTGTCCATAAACTACTTTCTCCGTTCCAAAATACTTGCACCGAATAATTTTTGCGCAATCTAATGTTTTTATCGGATCGTTTATATTTAGAGTTATACATAGCTAAAAATTATAAAAATTTGATATTATGAAAATATGCGACGAGACAAATAAAACAAAATTTCATATGACTATGTTTTTTCTTCGTATAATAAACAAAATATGTAATTTACTATATAATGATGAATAGTGTAAAAGTTGATTTGGTGCAAATAATTGAAACGAAGGAAGTATTATAAATGATACACATAAATTAACGGTTTGGGCATGTGCAGAGAAAGACCCATGACGCCCTAGTGAGAAGGATCGAATGCATCATAGTGAAGGGCAAGAGAAGTCGAGGAAGACCTAGGAGAACATGTGAGGAACAGATTAAAAGTGACCTGCACGAACTTCACCTCTCCAAGGACCTGACCAGGGATAGGGGCAGTTGGCGGCGCCTTATCCACGTCTTAGATTACTAAACTCGTCCCTCTTACCCACTATATGTTATTGTTCATTGCCTTTACTTGTTGCTTTTTATCTCCTTTACTTTTATCTTTATTTTTAGTTATTTGCACATATTCTATTTATTATGTATATTTAGTTATTTGATTACTATTCATGGTTAACGTGGGTTCTGTAAGTTGCAGGCTTCTGGATAGTTGTAGTTTCTCCCTTTTTGAAGATCCTTTTCGAGCCGAGGGATTCTTCGACAGCACTCTCCTCTATGGTTATGAGCTGCCGTCTTTCTTCCCTACCCAGACCTTGACTATAATTTTCTATGAATGGGATACACTGAATATGATGATGACGACACGTAAATTAACGATAAAACGATAAAACAACAAAAAGTGGGATAAGTTTAGTAAAGCAAACTGATCTTGATGATTGGTTGTTTTATGCCCACTACTTAACATTTTTTTGATATACAAAATCATCAAAACTCATATACTCCCCGCTTGGGATGGTCATGGTGGGTTTGGAGCCGGCCTAGCTAGATTCGGACTCAGACTTTTTTATTTTTTATAGATTCAGATCCGGATTCGGGCCGTAAAGCTTTAAAACTTTTAGACCCAGATCCTCCGGATTTGATGGGTCTAAGGTCTTTAATGGGTCTAAAATAAAGTCTCTTTGATTTGTCAAAATTAAACCTTTTGCAAGTTTTTTTCGTATTTTTTAAGCGGTTTATTATCGTATTTTACATATATTCAATACTAATTTAACATTTATAGCATATTAAGATAATCAAGTGGAGCATATAACCAATTAGGGTTAGCAGTGCATAATGATACTGTCAAACACAATCAAGACTGGAGTATTTATATATGATATGAAGTGAAATTAGTGTAACAATATTTAATTTTAAATATTAGAATATTAAATTTTATAGGGTTTGGATCCGGGGGCGGGTCTAGGGTCAGAATCTAAAGGTCGGATTCGGATTCGGATCCAGACCCGTCAAATATTTTTTTAGATTCAGATCCAACTCGGATCCGATGGGTCTCAAAAATAAGACTCAGACCCTTAAAAAGGCGCGGGTCCGAAGCGGGTCCAACAGGGTCCTAGACCCATGACCATCCCTACTCTACTCCCCCACTATCAAGTTTGTGACATTGATCTATTTCATATAAGAGCAAAATTTAAATATAATTTTTCGTGTTGTATATAAGTTAAATCTATTCGTATGGAAATAAAATTTATACACTCTTGATGTGAAGATTTGTAGTATATACTTTTTATGCTTTTCATAAAGTATTTTTTTTTTGAGATATTGAAGTTTCAAATGTGTTTTAAAAACTGTTTTAAAAATTATGGACAAACTTTTTAGGAAAAATTATCTAAAATAATTCAACTTTTCATCGATTTTCCTTCATTAATTCCAACTTTTGATTAACCATGAAAATGCTAATTTTAGGATCACTTACCCAATAACATAACTGCCTAAATGGTGATCAATTTTACGGGTTAATTGCAAAAACAAGAAAAATACAATAAAATAATAGATTCAAATATATTAAAAATTAAAAGTTGAAACCCAAAAAACAATTACAATTTTGTTTTTATTTTTTAATTTTATCGGCAAACTAACTTTTTTTTATATATGTTAGAAGTTATCTTGGTGCATTCTTAACAAACACTTTCTATGGTTGAAATTGTTCATTTTTAACCAAAAGCGGTTGTGGCTCAATGGATAGAGCATCTGTATGTGAAGCAGAAGGTGTAAGATTCAAACCCTACTGAGCATAGGTATCAGCTGGGGGGTTTCTTGACTACGCGTATCCTCTTTACTTCTCCTTTAGGAGAATTGGGAACATGTATAATTTGTCCAACATCTTTCAAAAAAAAATTTTCACGTAAACCCTGCCTTGTGCGGAATACTGAAAGTTTCATTTACGTTTACTTTTTATTTTCAACTTTTAAAAAAAAGTGATATCTACAATTAAGTTTTTGTTGTAAAAGTCAGCAATTACTTGCCTTCAATATAATTAGGCTCCATTGACAATCAGAAAATGGACGAATTTATTGTTGTTAGTTAACTCATTACGTTAAGTCACAAGTCACAAGTCACAACTCACATGATGCATAGATTGAGTTACATGCATCATCTATACGTTTCGAAATTTGTTTATTAGTACATAAATTTGCCCTTTTGTATGTCCCATGCTTTAGATTATTCTCCTATTATAAAAAGTGTTAATGATTATTGACTAGAGAAATTTAATTTAAAATGAGTCATACACGTAAATTTATTCATTAGTTAAGAGGTGAGAATTAAATTTAAGTGTTACATAATGATGTTGAAGATTTTATTGCTAGATTTATAATTTTTGTGTGTACTTGAAAATTTATATTGCATATATAATTAAGAGTATATCTTCTTTTAGATACAAACTAGATAAAAAAGAACAAAAGATTTAAATTAATATACAGATAAAATTTTTGAATTTTGTTTTTTTGTTATATATCAATTAGATATGTTATATATTCTATTATTTTTATTTTTTTTGAAGAGCTATCACTGTTAAAATTAAACAATTTAGTAATAAATGAATTTGCCCTTCGTAAATTCCACGCATTAGACTATTCTTCAATAAAAGTCTTTAATTTTGTTATGCCCATAAATTTGTTCATTTATTAAGAGAAGAAAATTATAAGTGTTACTTATATCGTCTTCGCTTTAATTGGGTAACACATAAGTGATTTGGATTTGGCTAGCTTTAGTTAAAACATCAGTAAAAATAAATAGCTTTTTTTTTATGTGGGTCTTAAAATTGGTCATTTTTCTATTTAGAATATATTTTTTTTTGGTGATTTAATTGACTGAGCACATTTCTTTACGTCTTCTTTTTAAAATTATCAGTATGATCTATCTGCTATCTTTTCTCCCTCTAAACTCTAACTTTATACGAATTCAAAAATACTAAATTATAATTACCACCGTTA
The DNA here is from genome assembly GCF_026212465.1 of Amaranthus tricolor. Classification (NCBI taxonomy): domain Eukaryota; kingdom Viridiplantae; phylum Streptophyta; class Magnoliopsida; order Caryophyllales; family Amaranthaceae; genus Amaranthus; species Amaranthus tricolor. The sequence continues at coordinate 6,210,581 of NC_080048.1, read as the reverse complement.
AAAACTCAAAGCCATGGAACATAAGGATAGCATGGAGATGATAAAAGTAGACTTACATTTTTTGTGGAACGTGCGAAATAGTTTAATTAATAACTTCAACAGATGATCACTAATAATAATATTTTAGTGCCAACATTTACTCCCATCTAACAAACCTATATCCACTCAAATGACATGGGGAGTTAAGTAGGAGGTGAGGATACTTATATATAATCTAATCTTGAAATTAAATATGAAAACAAAACAATAAAATTTTATTGCACCATTAGCCTTTCAAGCAATATTTTCTACTTTTTTATTCTCCTTTTAATCACACTTCAACCCACCATCTATAAAATTTAAATTTTTAGAGTTTTTTTTTTTTTCAAAATAAAACCAATAAATTTTTATGTCCACCACATAAAAGAAATCATAATTTATTTATTTTAATGAATTATGTCTATTACTTATTTATTTAATTTCTATTCTAATGACTCATGAGCCCTAGTCTAGCTTGTATTGTGATTTATTGGTAGTTTTCCTCACGCGGTCTTACTGTTACTCATCTATCTTTTGCAGCGCTCTCTTTATTTGGTGGGTATAATTGACAAATTGCATTTTACTATGTCGTCTCTTTAATAGGGTATGAGTATGGTATGTTAACTATTGTTACCCAAACCTTAACTTCGTGCGAGAATACTAGGATGGTAATCTAAGGTTAGCTTAATTAGCCACTAAATTACATATACTAATCTCCTATAGTATGAATAGAATTTGTTAACCCTAAAAATGACTTAAGCAATTGCAAAGATAGCTAATAAATGGCCCACAAACCGGCCTAAGTTGCATTTCATGCGTGTTTGACAATTCAAGTAAACACCCATACCTCACTTTTATCCCTCTTCCATTTCTTGTCATTTACATGCATGATAAAATGCATTACAATAAAATAAAAATAAATAAAAATATAAACTAAATACTACTATATATATTTTGTCATAAACCAACATCTATTTCCTAACCCTTCAACCCATTACACCTTCCTCAACAAACTACACTTAAAAATAACCAAAAGAAAACCAAGTTAATTAAATCACACAAAGTTATCCTACTTTTTAGGTTAATCCTTTAATTTAAGACACTCACACTTCTTCTATGATATAAACCTTCCTTTTTCATCTCCCTCTTCAACAAAAAGTTCACCATTTTTTCTATTAATGGGAAACTTCTTAGTTTCGTGTTCAGCATGTCATTTCATATCGAAAAAACACAAAATTTTACAAGTTATAAAAGTGAATGATGGAAAAATATTGGAATATAGGAATTCAATCAAAGTCAAGGATGTATTGTTAGAATATCCAAATTTTTATGTGGGCTTATTTAAGGAGGCAACACAACCTTTACCTTTAGGGTACAAATTGAGAATTGGGAATGTTTATTACCTTATTTATAGTTCAAGTAGTACCACCATTAAAAAACATAATTCTATATTATTAAGAAATAATGGAGTTGTAAGGATCAAATTGGTTTTTACTAAGAAGCAATTTCATATGCTCTTTTCTAATCATATGAAAGTAGAAGCATTCATATTGGAGATCATGAAGAAGTATCGCAATGATTCGAGTGGCTTGTTATCAACTCATTTGAGAAAGCTCGAGCCTATTTCTGAAGAAAGTCATTCTACAACAATGTCAGAGCCTTAGCTTATAGAATTTAGAGTATATATATATATACTTTCATATAATACACATTGTTATACATATATAGTAGTTGTTTTTAAAAGTATATTATGTCTTGACTTCTATCAATTATTAATATATATAAAAAAACTAGTATCTATATTTTAGGGTTCTTGTCCCATCATTTACACAATTATATTTTTCTCAATCTTTTTTAGTTAATTATCTCAAAATTACATTTCGCTTTTGATAATCTCATATTTAGAAGTATCATATAAGGCCAAATTAAAACTACATAGTACAATGTTAGCTTGTTAGTAGATAGTCAATTTGAGTATCGAGTTTTGTCTTAATTAGAATAGTTAACACTTTCACCAGATAAAATTTCAGCCTATCTTATAATAAAAATCAAAAAAAAAAAGAGTAAAAAATAAAAATTAAATCAATGTTCTTTCAAGTTAGCAAGAAGTAATTTGGCACAAAAAGGGACCTAGATAGGGGGAGGTCGGCCTTGGCCGTACCATTTTCTAAAAAAATTCAGCTTTTTTAGTTGTGAAATTTTTTTAAAAATTTAAAAAATATTATTGATAAATCTCCTTAAGCAACTAAAATATTTTTCAAATTTTTGAGTTCTTGGAATTTGTTTTGTCCAGTGGTATCAAAATGTCACTATGTCAGAATATTATATATGGCTCCCCAAAAAAATACATATTTTCAAAAAAATTTAAGTTCAATCTTTTTTTTCTCTTTCCATTCAGACCATTCACCTTATTCAACTTTTTATGGTTAAAGTGATCATTTGTGTATCTACTCCAATGCTACTATTGTCGCGGTCCATTATGGACGAAAATCTGAGTAAGATATGAATTTCTTCGGAAATGTAAAAAACCGATCTACTTGCAATTGGTTATTTTAGTCGAAATTCTTTAACTACTCAATAATCAATCAAATCTTCTTTTTAAACGATTGAATGCATATATGTAGTCTTATATTTAGTAATTTTCGAACTCTCTTTGATATCAAGGATCATCCTCCCAGAGATTTTTGTCTTGGTTCGCCTCTAATTTAGCTTTAAAATAATTGCTCATAAAATGACACACATGGTAACAAACAATTTCAGCATAAGTATTTGGTTTTTTTGGATAAATAGTGAATTTCATTATTAATAAAAAGGCATATGAAATAATAGACTCAAACGTCGGCATAAAAATCCCCGTAGGAAAAAAAGTCATTATAAGCGAAAATTATTATCAGTCATATGCCAAAAAAAAGTTAAATGATCTAATTCAGCACACCAAAAAAAGAAGAGCACAATAACTCATACACCTTGTATATTTGTTATTACATAATTCTCATAGTAAATTTTATTCTTGATAAAAAAACACAAGAATTTGTTATTTGTTATAAATATATAGATTTAACCAACTTTAATCATCAATTTTTATTTTTGATTCAAATACGAATCAAATGACTACTTAATTACATAAATTATTGATAATACATAGTTCTGCAAATGCAATGAACTTATTATTAGCCCACAAAGGAACAACCCCAATATAAATAGAACACTTAGATCGATCTTCATGTCCTTAGCTTCCCTCAATGTTCAAGTCGATTGAATTGTCGTCCTTTTGAAGAATAGAGATGTAAAGAACTCCATCTTTAAGCATAGCCTCAATCTTATCCATATCGCATTTTTCACTTGGTAATTGTATCCTTGTATCTGTCGTTGCGGCATTATTATCTCCTTCCTTGCTGGTCTTGATGATGAGCATGTCATTTTGGACTGATATATTTACGTCTTCCTTTGAGAATCCTGGCAAGTCGAACCACATTTCGATCTTTTCGTCGCTTTCTTGCACATCTCGTAGCGCCCGAATCTGGGGCTGAACCGACTCACTTAATCGTCCTGCATTAATTATAGGGTAGGGGCACGGAAAGGGGCAAATTAAGTGAGAATCAAACTTTATTACTCGTTTTTAGATTTTAGTAATAATTGTTTGTATGTCTCATTTAAATATTTATTCCGATATAAGCATGCCCACTCAGATAATCGGGGTAAATAGTAACTACAAGAACTATATGTAAAAATAAAAATGTTATGCTAGTAGAAGTAACAGAGACCCCCTGTTTTTCATTGCTCTCTATCGTCAAGAGGTGTTCATTCGAATCACCGGATTAATTTTGGATTAGGAGTTTCGAGTCGGTTTGAAATCAGGTTTTATGTCCATATTGTTTTTTACATAATTGTAAATCATTTTGAAGTTGGGACAAATCAAATTCAGTTACAAGGTCGAATAATTTTCGAATTATCATGTCTGTTTTAAACATCTCTACTACTGTCCATACTTAGCAAGAAAAGGCACAACATTGATGTTTTGCACTATTTCACAATGGCCAAGGCCCCAGCTTATCAGTAAATACCAACCCACTGGTAAAAAAGACACTAATTCTTTAAATGTACTGCAAACTTTATAAACAAAAAATCAATGTGGGCCATAAGCCCATAAATATTTGGTTATGTACACTATTGCAGATTGCTTAAATGATCATAGTTGATGTACATTCCATCATCTCAATGTTATTGAGTGACTTTCACCTATATTTAGAGTTTTAAGGGACTGGATGTGTCAAGAATCAACCCGGTATAAAGTTTAAACTGATGGTTGAGCGTTGAGACCCCTAAATATATTATATACTCTAACATGGCACCTCACGCAAGAACCTTTTAGTCTAGAAGTGTGGATACAGCACATATCGTCCTCATACCTGTTGAGTCAAGACCCAATTCCCATGAAGTTAATGATGGGTTCGATCACTTGATCATGCATGCTCTATCTTGTACTTTTGAGATTGAAGATGAGAGTGTTAATGGGTATGGACACATATGTTTTGGTCACTTGATCAAGTGATGAATGATGATGAGTTGGTGTGCCTTAATGATGGGAAGACACGAAGTTTGGGAGGCTTTGAGGGCCGCTAAACCAGCTGAGTGTATGGGGCTTGATCGAGCCTTAATGCAGCAACTATCTAGTAGCATTAGGGAGCTAGCTCGACCGGTCGAGCAAGGCTGCTCGGGTCGAGCAGCATGCAATACTTGCCTAGTACGCGATTCTGTTTTGTTGCGGGATTTTAAGCCTTTTGTCCTAGGTTTGTCTAATATGTCTTAGGGCTATATAAGGAGTCTTAAAACATCATTAGGGTATTGAGAGAGGCATATACGAGATTGAGAGCTAGAGTTCACACCATAAGAGTTCTTCATCCTTGTTTATGCATGTTTGTGTGAGATTGAGTTAAAGGTTCAATTTATGCCTTGAGAGACTGTTCTTGAAGCTTGGAAAGGTGAGTCATTAATGTAATGTTGATTAGATTAATGATAAGATACTTATTTTGAAGGGGAGGTATCCATAGATACCTCATATATTGTGTGTTGGTGCTTTGTTTTTGGTGTTTTTCTTTGCATTTGTTTGTGTTTGTTTCTTCATCATTGCCGTAGCCCATTCACAACAACACCTAATGTTAAATACCATGTCAACAACCAACTCAACGAAAAGCTTAAGTTGAAGGTTAAAGCCGCATGATATACTATATACTCTAATAGGATGTATGCAACCTTATCGTAGTTAGTGAAAACACTAGCGTACATAAAGGTTGCTTTCGATTGACTATTGGTAGCAAACATTATGTGCAGCTTTTAATGAGAAGTGCACATGATATAAAAAATCATTTTAAAAAGATTTTTTTCGATTGACCATTGGTAGCAAACAAAATGAGATTAGAATTTCTAAACATGCCTTTCGTATACCAAATTCTTATATTAGGTGACCATCTCAATCATAATCTTAAATTAATGAATAAATCCTCAAAATAATTATATATATGTTATCAAATTTGAGACAAAATATATTGCAATAATAACAAGAATAAGCACAACATATAAGTTACCAAAAGAAGAGATGTCAAGAGAAAGCCTTCTACTCAACATTGACTGGTTATCGTTAGACTCCTTGGGATACTTCACTTTAACACGATAATCTTTGCTATCCTTACCCATCCATCCACCACTTATAGCTTTTACCACTGTAGATGATCTTAAACAAGGTTTTTTTGGTATTGGAACAGCCACAAAGCATGGGCGTAATCCAGGTGATTTGCTAGAAACGTTACTTGAAACAGGATATAATGATGCAGGTGAAGCACCAAATGACAATATCTTGCTTGTCATTTTCTCTTTTGACTTCTAATTGATGTAATTCCCAAGTGATTATTTGGTGTTTTTTTTCTGTATTAGAATGATAAGAATGAATTGGTTTATATAGGAGAAATATAAGAAAGATAATCCAAAGTTCTCTAAATTAAGAAAAGTATAATCTTTTAGATGATTGATATATAATTTTATAGAATGATAAATTTAAAGTAAAAAAAGTAGGGATTATCATCATCATTTTAATCATCATATCCAGTATATCCCGTTCACAGGAACTAGGATCAACATCTGGGGAGGGAACGCAGCAACTTACACAAATAAAGGATAATTCGACCGCAGAGTCCCTCTGTTCGAGAAATATTTACAGATGAATCTCTAGAAAAAACCTTTGTAATTAAAACATATAAATAAATAAATAAATAACTAGGAAAAAACGAATAGTGAGAATTATAAACGTCAAAAAATATTTAAATAAAATTAATAGAGAAAAAAAATATGAGACTACAATTTTGTCTAAAATGTATGATATAAATAAAAAGATTTTTTAGTAAACAATAAATGAAACGGTCCAAAATGATAAATGAGAACAACTTGAAGTAATCACTTCAACAAAATTAAATTTTAGTGATGTATTTAGTGACAATAAAAAAATCACTAATTTATATTCTGAGTGTAATAATTGTTTGTTTTTATTTTGACTTTCACTATAAAATAATTTAGTGACACTTTATTTGGTCTTTAGTGACATATATAATTATCGCTTTAGTGTATAGTGCATTTATGAGAAATGTTATTAGATTTAATGTCTGAAAAATTTTATTATGATTTTTTATTATGTTGCTAAGGGGTCTAATAAATGTCACTAAATCTACTATTTTATACCATTAGAAATTTAATATAGTGACATTTAAAATAAATGTCGCTAAATATATCTCACTAAAAATATCTTATAAAAAAAGCTAGTCTTAATGTGTTTTGAGTGTAAATAGAGAAAAGTACGTTGTTAATATTTGCCTTTGTTGACATATTCGTGAGAAGAAGTTACCAAGGAATGCCTTAGAATGTGGTTTATTCTCAAATCTCAAGTTGTATTTTCTCACTTTTATCTTGAAGTTTGTTTTGCATTGCGAGAGGATTCAATGCAAGAAAACTTATAACTTGAGTGGGTTTCATTCGAATATATTCCTTTGTTTTTATGAGATTGTTGTATTTATGTGCAACGATAAATAAAGTTAAGAATTATGTGGGATGAGATCTTGACAAAACTTAAGTATTTAGAAGAGATTAGGAAACAAAATCCTTGGTAACAAAGTAAACAAAGCAAGCTCATAGGGAATTCCCAAAGATAAAACTGTAACAAACTCATTAAATGCATAAGTTCAAGTAATGTTCGGAGATACGTTGTCATATTTTTCAAAATTGATAACTTTTAATCTACTTATGTTGTATAGGATGCCTTAACTTGCTGTGTGGCTTGTGAATAAGCGTAGGCTCTAAGGAACAAAAAATAAGGCTTTTGAAGGAGGAATACTCTCGGATAAGCGTGAGTCATGCTCAAATGAGTTAAACAAAGCAAGTGGTCATTGAGTTTAATTAGGAGGTTGATAAGCTCGAACAAGCATAATGCTTGCTCGGACATGCATGTTCATTAGAAGCATTCTGATGTAATATGACGTATATGCTCATAAACGAGAACATAGATTGCTCGAATAAGCACGTTCTCATACAATATTAATATGATCTGTATTAACTCTTAAGCTAAACACAACTCATAGTAAGATTACTAATTCATTAGTGTAATTTCTATTGTTGACATATTACCCATCATTGGTATTAATTTATCAATAATAGTATTTAGGATTTAGGGAGGACATAGCCTATATTAAGTGGATCTTGGTAAACTTTGTGTTGGATGTTTTAAGTTTTAATTACATGTACTTGCATTGAATTTCCTTAATTTTTGGTTTTTAATATCAAATTTTAAATTCAAGGCACTCTTTTGTGTGATCAAAATTATAATCGTATCATCTTAAATCCTTTTCCACAACAATTGGTATCAAAGCAAAGATTTTTTTGGGTGATATGAGTTAAGTTGATTAAGAATCATGTTTACAATATAATGAAGTTGAATACTTGATAGGAATTCACAAAATTTTATATCAAGTAAAGATTGAATGAAATTTGTGATCTTACATTGTGTACAAAAGGCAATTGATGGAGTCTATAAAAGACCGAATAGAATAACAAATACAAGATTGGATGGAATTACAAATGGAGTTGATAAAACCTTAATTAATAATAGTGTCTGTTACTATTATTTTATGGACTCTAGGCAAATTAAAAAAAAATAGACTGTTTTGATGAAAGGTCAAAAATAAACTTAAACGAATGTTTGAAAAAATAATAAAGACGGACCCTATGTATTTTAACTATTATTATAAATGTAGATGTGTTATATGCTTCTTAATTAATAAAAGAATTAATCTTAAATTGTATATTTTTTATATAATTTTCGGATATTAAACTCGTTTCTAACTTTAAACCCTAAACAAATGTCTACCTTACCTATAATCAGAAACAGTTATGATTAAAAAAGAGAGTACTTACTCAAATCTAAGATAAAGTATAATTCCTCACATTATATTAATATATATATCTATAAACTGTACAACTTCAATAAACTAGAAATAAACTGTAAAAACACATACATATTAATACATTATTCAGTCATAAATTCTATACTTTTTGAGTGTTGTCTCCATGGAATGATAACCCATTCAACTTCACTGGATATGCACATCGATAACCTTGCGTTCAACCTTAGTCTTAGGAATAGATATGTAAAGAACACCATCCTTCAATTCCGCCTTAATCTTATCTACTTCACAATTCTCAGGTAACTGAAGTTTAGTATTGTAAGAACTATAACTTCTTTTACCCCATGAGTTTTGATCACCTGATCCTTCTTCCTTCTTGTGCTCTCCTTTGATCACTAGCATGTTATCTTCTACTGATACTTTGACGTCTTCCTTGGTCAGTCCCGGCATGTCGAACCTCATCTTGATCTCGTTTTCATCTTCCATGACGTCCCATGGTGCTCGAATCGAGCCCGTACCACTTGGCATTGCCATCGTGTCTTCTAACAGACGGTCCATTGTGTCTATCATTTGGCGCATCGATCTCATTGGGGAAAATGAGTCGATCAATCCTGTGGTGATCGTTAGTTAGAAAAACAACACGAAATATTTGCATAATTTATTTGTTTAAATGTTAAATTAAATTGGACTTATTGTGAATGTTAGTATATTATCAAGAAACACAAGGTAGACACACTAAAGTCAAGGAGATACTTATGATTTATTTGTGAGATATAATTCATCTCAAAATCCTCTCACATGCAAACTTAATATGGAATATCGAAATAGCAATTAGGGTAGGTACATACATCATTCTTTTCGGACATACCATCAGATCATCAGATTGCATAAGCCGAACTTATTATAAATACTGGCAAATAATAGGAAAAACCCGAATTGCATATACTACATAAGTCGATACCTCCAATCATACTTTCTCCGTTCCCTATTACTTGAAGCAAATCAACTTTTATCCTATTCATCCCTCTCCAAATCAACTTTTATCCTATTCATCCCTTTGTGGTAATTTACATGTTTCGGTTGTTAACAAATAGTCTATATAAAATCTTATTTTATTTGTTTCATCTATATTTTCATAATTCTAAATTTTTATAATTTTTAGTTATATATAACTCTAGATATAAACAATCAGATAAACACAAATGCAATAGACTGCGCAAAAATGTAATTGATCCAAGTATTTTGAAACAGAGAAAGTATAACAATAAAAAAGGCCCTAATAACTTATCAAGTATAATATACACATATTTGTTGTAGTACATGGGTCCTCGTTTTTAGTTGAGTTGATTCTTTAATATGGTATGATAGTCGAGGCCCATAATATATTATATACTCTAACAATATTTTATTCATCGAATCGAAGAATTCGAGTATTTCGTGTCAAATTAGTACCAGAAGCAGACCTCCTCTGTTTCAATTTGAAAACAGCAAATCCTTCAGTTTATGTAAAGTTTGCTGAAATGGCTTAACTAAATGTAGAGGTCTTTATTCAGAGTAAGAGTTAAATATTTCAGATCAAGTATTGTGTCCATTTTAATTTTTAGGTTAAATCGAATTTAATTACAATGTCATAATTAACAAGTGAAAGTACTTACCGAAAGGAGATATATCGACAGCAAGGCGCCGAGGGCGGCGCTCAACATAAGTGGATTGGTTGTGGTTAGGGTTGTTTTTTTGTACTTGTACATCAACATGATGACTACCCTCTTTATTCTCGCCACCAGCTTGTTGAGCTCTTACTGCCATACGAGACTGTACTGAAGCTTTTTTGGGTGCTGGAAATGACACTGAACATGGCCCTAAACTACCCAATTTCCTACAACTTGTGTTTGAAACAATTGGTGAACAGATTGCACCGCAATTCAATGCATTGCTCGCCATTTTTGAGATTAATTGATGAGATATCTTTATTTGATCGAATTTGCAGTGATTTCACTTTGGTTTTTGCTGTTATGAGATGATGATTGAAGAATGTTGAGAGTGAAGTGGTTTATATAGGAGAAGATGAAGGGATGGATTGAATTTTTGAGAAAACTCGTGAAGGTTTGAGTGGAACTATGAAGTTTCTCGATTCATGGGAATAAAAGGGTCATTTTTCGTATATTACTCCCCCTATTCTAATCAAATTTGAGGATATTTTGGTGTCATAATTGTAACTTATCATTATTTTTATTTTTAATTGGAAAATTTGATATTAATAATCTAATTTTTTATTTATTCGTTGTGAATAATTATATTTTTAGATTATCTTTTAATAATTTAATATTTATTTTTAGTTTGTTATAAGCATAATTTTTATTTTATAATAATTTAACATTTGTCTTTAGTTTGCTATCAGTATACCTTATTAGTATGCTGACAGCAAAATAAAAATAAAGGTTGATTTAATGAAAAATAATCCAAAATTGAAATTATTTACAACTAATAGGTGAAAGGTTAGATTATTAATGTCAATTTATTCTAAATAATTTTTTAATTTCTTTTATACCCTAATTCTTATTTAATCGCTTTACAATTTTTTTTTTATTTTTCAATAAATACTTAATATTTAAAAACAACTTTTCACTTTAATACTGCCCTAGTCCAGTGGGATAAATGAGTATTTGTTTTTTATACTATTCATATTCACCAATTAGCTTTTTATCAAGTTTTGTATGAGATTATCTTACCATAAAACAAATTTGTATAAATAGCTTATATTTCTTGGATTAATCACTTTCAAATAGTAAATAATCACTTTAAGAATGTTTGGTATTAGATATGAAAATATAATGGAAAGAGAATTTATTAAAAAGAGTAAGAATATTGTGGTCAAGTGTTATTATTAAATATTATTTGGTATAAAGAAGAGTCTATTCCCAGATTAATGCTAAAAAACAGATTAATTCCCACTTTGCATTTTTTGGGAAATTATTTCCCACAATACCGTCCACGTGGAAAATTTTTTTTTTTTTTTATTTTTTCAGACAAAACTGCCACTTGAGATGGCGGTTTGCCTTAAGCACAAAAACGCCACATGAAGTGGCGGTTTGGTGAAGGCAAACCGCCATCTCAGGTGGCGGTTTGGTCCAGGTAAACCGCCACTTCATGTGGCGGTTTGCTTGTGGCCTGATTTTTTTTTTTCTTTCATTTTAAAATATTGAACGCAACATGCATTAAAGTAGTTCAATACCATCAATTCCATAATAATCAATTACGAACCGGTTTGTTCTAAAAAAAATAAATATGAAAATAATACAAAGATATATTACAATTATGGAAACTCATACAAGAAGTTCAAGTCATATAAGAATATACAAAGTTTGTTAAACTACAACCTCCGGCCCCTTTTGTTTTGCGCACCGGTGGATGATGATGGTGTGAACTCATCAACCTCCGCAATGACATTAAGAGCAGGAGCTCGTCGTTGACTAGCACGCTGATATGTGATAATCCTTTGCGGAGGCGATGGATGTGGAGGAGGAGTGTTGATGGAAGACGGGGGAACGAACGGCGACGTAGTAGCGGATGTCGATGGCGATCTGGAAGACCGACCTCGAGTAGATGAACGCTGGTGGCCTCTTGTGGACCGAGAACTGGATCCTCCGGAAGAGCTACCTCGATGGGCTGAACTCCTTGGAGAAGGAGTGTGGAATGCGTCATCTACCTCGCCAATGACGGGTGGAGTCGGTATGAGGTACTCATAACCCGCTTGACTCAATGCATCGGTCAACGACGCGTTAATGGAGCCTAAGGTCTGAGAACATAGCCGATACTCCACGTCAACTGGCGATGTAGCGGCCCCTTGAATCGTGTCATTACATTGTATGAGCACCGATCGGATGCGCTCAGCCTGTTTGTTATCATTATATTGTTAAAAGAGTTACTTAAAACTATTACTATTTGTTATGAGTGTTGAAAGAAAACGTACCAGAAACGTAGATGTCGGATGGTAATGTGATCCTAGCTGCGCAAATGCGGTGTTCGTTAGGCGTAATATCGAGATGCGCCTGTACCAACTCATGTACATAGCAGAGCTATGACCTGTGAAGTTATCTCCTCCAACCAATGTAGATGCTCGGTCGTTCCACGCATCTACATGCGATCTATGTCGTACGAGGTAGTTCTTGTCCCCAGTCCTCCGATCGATCGTATGTAGTTGAGGTTGGGTGTCACAGGCTTGCGGGATTACTTGCTCCAAACCGAATTGACGCATGACACGATCCGGTAGATGTAGCTCGACGATGTCAAAGCAAATAAGAGGACAACGCGATCTCCAAATCTCGTGGCCCGATGTACATATGTGCGGTAAAGCTTCCATCTTAGCCGCTGTGTAAGGCTGTCATGTCATCTGTAATAGAAATCAATATGCTTAGTAATGTATACAATTTATTCATAACTAATACAAATAGTAAATGTTACTAACCTGCTCGTCCCGTTGTCGATCTAGTGCGTCCCTGTAGTAGACGAGAGTATGTGGGGAGTGGGATCTCGAAAGATATACGCGAAGCCAGCTGCAAACAAATAAACATTGATTAACATTTTCATCTATCATAAAATAGTGAAATTATGAATTTGAATAGTGAATTGAGTGTTGCTACCTTACTGCCAAAGGATCCACCCCGCGCCGATGCTGTGACCCTAATATCGGTTCAAAATCATCTGCGTCATCTTCCTGATCATTTTGCCCATCCGGTTGAACCGTCCGAATAATTGGCCTCCCTATATGAATGTGCTCCCATATATCCTAACATCATGAAAGCGTGCTTTTTCAGCATTCTTATCAATCGTATCACTTGGTTTCTTCGTATACACATGTCCATTGTCTAATTTGTTTCTCCTTAGATCCCTCCTTGTGGCAAAGTATTCGTTTACCCGGAAGAATGTCATCCTAACTAATGAAGTGATTTGGAGTGACTTGGCCCCTTTCATAACGCCGTTGAACGCTTCAGACATGTTTATAGTTCTCACTCCATATCGATGCCCACCGTCATGAATCAAAGTCCATTGGCGCTCAGGAATAGAACCATCCACTAAGTACTTGTACGCGTCCTCATTAAGCTCTTTAAGGCGATTCATGTAGAAATTATACTTCCGAATCTTTGTCTGTTCAGAAGCTTTTCCAAATAAGTTCTTAACCGCTATGTTTTTAAACTTCTTATGCACGTTTGAAGCTAGATGACGTTTACAAAATTGATGGAATGCATATGGTTCTTCCCAACCTTTTCCAACTCTGTTCATTGCATGCAAAATTCCCTTGTGACGATCAGATATAACACATAAGTCGTCCCTTTTAGTAACATAATGCCTTATACAATCCAAGAACCAAGTCCATGTGTCGTTGCTCTCTCCCTCCACAACGGCAAAGGCAAGTGGGAACAATTGAGAATTTGCATCTATCGACATAGCAATCATAAGTGTGCCTCTGTACTTTCCATACAAATGTGTACCATCTATAGAAATAAGGGGACGACAGTGAGGAAAACCCTTAATGGATGGTCCGAAAGCCCAGAAAATTCGCTGAAAGATCACTTTGGTAGGATCCATTGTCGGTTGGACTTCCCATTGCACCACTGTTCCTGGATTAGATTGCATTAATGCCTGCATGTACGTTGGAAGCTCCTCAAAGGACTTATCCCAATCCCCAAACACTTTTGTTATAGCCTTATTTTTGGCCAACCAAGCTCTCTTATATGTTATTACAAATCCGTATTTATTTTTTACAAAATTAACGATTGACTTCACCTTAAACGCTGGATCAACTCTAATCATATCCACGATAAGATCAGCAACAAATTCAGAAGTAAGGAGGGGATGGTCATCACTGTAATGTACTGAGCAATCTTGATTATGACCCTTGTATCGCACAATCTTAAATGAACCCGTTGCGGTCATAACAGCTCGCATCCTCCATTCACAACCTATATCCTCCGCATTAGTGCATTGGACAACGTACTTTGAAGGCTCCGACTCAATTACACGGAAGTTTCTATTGTTAGAAATCGCCCATGCTTTAACATTCTTCTTAAGGTGGTCTAAGGAGCTAAACTCTTGCCCTATCCTAAAGTCTCCATTTTCATTCATGGAGTTGTCATCGTTCCAGGTCATCCATGCATCAATCAATCTTTGATCAACCTCATCAATTCTAAGCCAATCTTGAGATGGAGCACCATCTCTAATCGCTGCATCTAGAGCTTCTCTTCTTTCATCATCCTCTTCTGAATCAGAATCAATATGCTCATCCTCCTGATCTAAAGAGTCAACCTCGTTCGCATTAAGCCTACCCAAGTGACTCGTGGAAAAGGTGTTCATTACACCACCACCAATGCCACGTGAATGAGTTGGAGAGGTAAACTCATCCAAGTGCTCACTAACGTAATTCGGGTTACTTAACATTTCTGTGAATGTATCATGGCGTACACTAGGACCTGATTCTGGAAGTTCCATGCTAGTCATGACTTCCCTCGCATTATCCAAATTTGCAACCAATTCAACATAAACCTCCATTGCCGTTCCAGGGGCTTGTGATGCCGCATAAGCAAGAGCACTTATGCTTTCATCATTCTTCATAGGGACTAACACATTTTTCCCAGTCACCGGGTATTTCATCTCCATTTTTAACATATAAGAGTTGCGATCACAACCAATTACATCATACACTTTGCTAACAAACACCTCAAAAGTCGTATTTTGACGATGGATAAACATCACTGTATTTAATCCTCCATCGGATCCAGTATAACTTACTTCCCCACCCCAATACACTATAACGGGATAATGATCCATATTCTGCAAGTACAAACATATTTTTCATTTGATTTCACATACACTTAATTGTTGAATGTGAGTAAGGGAAGTGTAAATTTGAATACAAGAATTTGTGATATTAAGGTATTACAACACTTGTTAGAAAGTTCATTTCACCCCTAGTAGCTAAAAATAGCATGAATATATACAAAAACCATTAAACTAACCCTACAAAGTAATAAACTTTCATTGAAGCATTTCATCAAACACTTTATATGCATACAAAACAAATCCTAAAATTCAACTACAAATGTGTAAAACGTAAGCATAAATCATGAAAACAATAGAATGTAACAAACATTTAACGTTTTTATAACTTCAATTCAAAACAATAATGAACAAAATAAACAATTTGCATATTGAACAAAAATTAGGGTTTTATTCATACCTTAAATGAGGATGAAAATAAACTAGTACACAAGGAGAAGATGGGAATGTAGTTGATTAGTTTAGTGGAATGAGAGTAATTGTAAATTTAAAGTAAATGAGAGTGAAGAAATTTTTTTTTTTAGGGTTATACCGGCAAGAAGCAAGAAGAGCAAAATGAATTGTGAAAAATGTTGAAGAAATGTTTACTCCACATATTAATTTTTTTTTTTTTTTTAAAAAAAAAAATTCACTTAACCAAACCGCCATCTCAGATGGCGTTTTACTTCAGATGCATGAATAAAACCGCCATTTCATGTAGCGGTTTTATTAAAAAAAAAAAAAAAATTCTCAAAGCAATCCTACGTGGACGGTAAACTTGGAAATACTTTCCCATTTTAAGGAAAGTGGGAATTTTTTTTTATTTTGGCCATAGATTGGGAATAGATTCTATAAAGAAAGGTAAGAAAAAAAAAATAAATAAATAAAAAAGAAAAGCATGTACACATCATTTACGTCATTTTCTCAAAATTCGACTTTTTTCAATCACCAGTATAACAATTGTCCCACCATCACATAAAAACCTGTTGAAGATCAAGAGAGGAGGATGATGATAATTTGAAGTTTACAATGAAGCAATATTACAAAATGAGAAGAAAAGAAAATTATTATTGGTCACAATATAATGAAAACAAAGTAAGAGTATTCAATACCTTTGATAATGGATTGAGTTATCCAATCTCATACCAAACAAGAACTAATGTAATAATTAAGTAAATCCCTTATATAGACTTAAGAAAACCCATACCAAACACCTCTAAATATACATGGGTCAGCTCAATGGAGATGTTTCACCCTGAAAGAGTCTTATTTATGAATTTGTGTTAATTTTTTTTGTGTTTTATTATCACTATCTGTAGCAACTAAAAAAAACCTAAGAAAATATAAATTAAAATATAATTATTTGTGCTTTTGTTAGGTTAGTATTAATGTAAGTTTTGTTAACATAATTTTTAATAAAATAGTATGTTGACAAAGCATATAAAATCAAATGAGATATTTGATCAAACATGAGAAGTTTTAGTTAGGATAGAAATAGGAAGTTTTACGATGTCGTTTTGTGAAATTCTAGTTTTCTCTGTTATATTCGGGATGGCTCTTCACTTTGCTGAAGGACCCCATGAGTAAATTCTAATGTCTTTTTCTTTTACTCTCTAGATTTTGTCTTCCATGAACTAATTTAATGATATGAAAATTCTGTAGAATGTTGTATTTTGCCAAATGGAAGTCTGAAAACACTTTTAATTAGCTAGGGTTGAAGTAACTAGTAAGTATTTAACATTAGTTAGGATCAACCAACTAGTGGATAAACTAGATTATACTTTTTTTTTTCAAATTTTAATATGTAAGTATTATATATCAAAACAATTATAAGATTTTACATTAATATATTAGTAGATATTTACGAATAATCATGTACAAGCTTCTCGTCAAACAAAAATTTTAAAATAGGAAAAACAAAGGGGATGAAAGGGAGTAGTAGATCAATGATTGATACGCAATTAGTCGCCATTTATGACCAGATTACGATTAGACATGGGTGGTCGCCAATTGCGACCAGATGGCGACCACCTTTTTTTTTTTTTTTTTCAAATTTTAGTTGTCTTTTAGAGTTAGTCGTTGATTGGTTATAAATTGATAGTAAATTCAAATTTTTCCTTTTGTATTCAAATGTCAAAAAATAATACACAACCCACCATTTTAATAGTAGATACTGACTAATAGTATACTAATATGTCTAAAACGACAAAAATACGACTAATACTAAACTAATACAATATAAAAGTAATATTATACAACTTATATATGAATACAAATAATACAATACTAATACACCTAATGTAACACTAATATAACTAATTCAATACTAATTATATATCAATACAGCTAATTCAATACTAATACGACTAATAATATTATAATACGACTAATTAATATTATGCTAATACGACTAGTACTATACAAATTCGACTAATATTATACTCCTTACACAAATATAGTAATAAGACTAATACTATACATGTAACGGCCCGGTTTAAGTGACCCGAAAAATCATATGAAAACATGATTCCGGTTCACAAACGGACACAAATAAAATTATTTTTTTTTACTCGGATCGTCAACGTTCCAACGGTAAAGGAATATGGTCAACGCAAGAAACAACGCCAAACAAAGAAAACAAGTCAGCGGAAGTCTTTACATACAACTCGAGAGCCTAGCGGCCTCTAGACTAGCTAAAAAGTTGTACGAAATAGAAAGAAAAACGTCATAAACTTTCGTTACATAAACCGAGTTATTTCGACTCATAAACTTATTACAAAATATATCTTAGTCTTGATGGTTACGGGTTCTAAGCTGAGTCCTCACTCCAGCCCCCCACCTGCAATCAACCTACTGCACGTCGTATGACAACACGTAGCAGGTTCCAAAGAACAACCAATACACGTCAGAGACTTCATACATATGTCAAACAGGTTGAATACAAGCATTGTGTTTATCCTAGCATGCAAAGGCTCTAATATATATTCATTATTCAATATCTCCAATCTTGTAACGTTGCCCGTCCTGTTCGGGTCGTTCAAGTATACACCATTTATTTCTTTTAGATAATTCCAACTTGTAACGTTGCCCGTCCTGTTCGGGTCGTTCAAGTATAAATTCAAATATTTTTGGTGGAATACACTTGGGAGAGCTAATCCCAAGGCAACCACCGACCTAAGACGTTGCCCGTCCTGTTCGGGTCGCCAAAGGCTAAAGTATGCATACCCCCATGGTGACCGTAATGATCCAAAACTGTCATGGGAACAATAATTATAATAATCCAAACCAATCGTTAACCCCTTTGGGTAACATAACCAAACGTCAACCCCTTTGGGTGACAAACACATAAATTCTCAATTTCCAATTAATTATTTCATATTATTTGAGGTGTCTAATCCTTATGTGATTTACAATGCCTCGATTAGAAATGAAACAACACTACTTGCACAACCATATAAATAGTATGGTCTAAGCGTGTACCTTAAACGCTGCAAACACACGTTGCTCAAGCACAATAGGAATTTCGCCCTCTTATAAATCGAGGTCCTATATAACACACACAAAACGATGACATATTAGATCGTGTTTACACATTTAATCCACTCCATACCACTAAGATATCACTAAGACTTGATAATTTTAAATGTTTTCATCCAATTTCCAATGATTCCAAAAATTAATTTCTGACCAGAAACTTTATTGGCCACTTCAGACAGTTTAGGAAATTCAAATGAAAAATCCGACTTCACCGTTGCGTTCGAAACGCGTCAATTACCTTGGGTACCAAATTTCATAATTTGTAACATCCATTTACTATTTTTAGTTATTTTAAGCGTTTAACGAGTTTTTTAACGCAACGGTGCTTAAAACAACGGAAAACGACTAACGTTTCCGAGTCGGTACCTCTAACGAGGCGGAACAGCTGCTGCCGCCTACATTTATATATTATTATTATTTTTTTTTATTCATTATTATTATTAGTTTATATATACATTATCAACCCTTTTTAAATCTCAGACCAAAATAACTCTTGCAAGGTCACATTCACAAAATCCTTCAAGAGACTTGAAATTTCATAAATTATGATAACTAAATTAAATACTTAATTCTCCTAACAAATTAAATTTTGTAGAGAATTACAAAACTAAATCACCCATTTAAATCAAGACACACATATATATAAATATAACACAATCCTTCAAGTAAATCAAATTTTGCTAAAGGATTATTAAACCCTTGGATGACTACATAACTTAATCCATACCAACTTAATTTCTACTAACAAATTGAAATTTAGTTAGAGAAATTTAAACCATAAAAGAAATTTATTTGAAGATCAACAAAACTCAATTCTTATAAAAAATTTAAACTTTGTTAAAGAATATAAATCAAGAACATAACTTAATCCTTTTAACAAAATTAAGGTTTATTAAAGGATTGTTAAAGAAAATTACATAAAAATATACTCAATCCTCCTCAAAGTCATAGGATATCATCATACATAAAATGTAATTCATCTTAGAAAACCTTGTATATAAAATCTATAACTAGCAATTCAATTAAACTTACCTCTTTGATCAAAAGAGTGAATGGAAGAACAAGAGAACAATTTTTTTTTTCTTGAAATGCCGAATCAAAAGCCCAAAGGAGAGAATTTTTCTGATTTTTTTTTGTTCAATTGGAAGCTTAGAAGGGTGAAGAACTCAAATGGTTTTCAAAAGGATTAATAGGCAATTAAGGGATGAGCTTAATGTGCCTTAATACACACTTATGAGAGGAGTTACAAGGCTCCTCCCATTCCTTCACACAACCGTCACCCTTCCCCTTCCCTAATCTTTTATTTTTTTTAATTAATTAATTAATTAATTATATTATTGTCTATTTTTTTTTTGTTAAAAGCAGAAAATAAATATTACGAAATAACAACGTATGCGATAAAACGCGTTACCGTTAAATAAACTTACTTCGTTTCTTATAATTAACCATGTAAAATAATATAATTCAATATTACTTATTTATTTTATTTTTTTATACTTTATTTTATTATATTTTATTTATTTTTAAACCCGATAATTTACGGGGTGTTACAATACAAATACGACTAATACCAAACTAATATGAAGAATGTTATACTAATCATGCATTAATAGGATTAACACAATACTAATAAACCTCATATTGCACTAATATGACAAATACAATACTAATACAACAAATTATATTATTCTAATTATATACTAATACGATTATCGGTACAAATAACGATTGAATTGGCGACAACGCATTTCGTCGCCATTTGATAGCTAATTGGTCAGAAAGTGGGCCGGGCGACGGGCTCCATGGCGATCGCCTTTTCGTTCGTCGTTAATTCAAAAATGGACGCCATTTCCTCGCCTTTTTCTCAGAAAAAATTGGCGACCAGCTGGCGACGCCTCTTCCATCGCCCAAGAGCTATCTGACATGGCGACAAAAAGTCTCCTCGCCAGCGTCCGCGACCACCTGGCGACCAGCCGCCCGTCGCCTATTTGGCGACCAAGATCTCATAGCCAATTCGTCGCTTGGTGTAGGCGACCACCTTGTCGTCGCTATTTTGTCGCTATATATATATATATAAATATATATATATATATATATATATATATATATATATATATATATATATATATATATATATATATATACATATACATATACGTATATATATATATACATATACGTGTATATATATATATATATATATATATATATATATATATATATATATATGTATATATATATATATATATGTATATATATATATATATATATGTATATATATATATATATATATGTATATATATATATATGTATATATATATATATATGTATATATATATATATATATATATATATATATATATATATATATATATATATATATATATATGTGTGTGTGTGTGTGTGTGTGTGTGTGTGTGTGTGTGTGTGTGTGTATATATATATATATGTGTGTGTGTGTGTGTGTGTGTGTGTGTGTGTGTGTGTGTGTGTGTGTATATATATATATATATATATATATTTATATATTTATATATATTTTATATTAGTTGTAATATTAAGATAAAAATATATATACATAAAACAAATAAATAAAAATAAAAGAGTTGGAAATATTATATATAAAACTAAAGTTTATTTACAAAGTCACAAAAATTGCATATATTTAATCATTCATTTGGAGGAGGTGGAGGAAGGGGTTGATACAAATTGAGATGCGATTGAATGAATTTCAAAAAGAGTTCTCGTTCTCTTTGAATTTGTTCAGTCAGCCTTTAGTGAGTCTTATAGGCAGTTTGAGCATTTCCCATTCATACCGCTTCCCATTCATACCGCTTCCCATAATTGATTATTGAACTCCATTTGCCGTGCTTCTAAATCCGCAAACCTTTGTTGAATAATGGCATCATAATCAGGTTGTGCAGGCTAAGAAGACGGAATATCCGTTGGCTCAGGAGGATAAATAATTTGAGAGGCGGACCCAACCACAAATACCTCTTTGCTTTTTTTGTTTTTTTTTCTTGACCCGCTTTCTACATTTTTATAGCATCCAACCAAATTTGACTTGGGTCGCGGGTTGGATGCTCCTCCATCAAAGAACGATATTCATCCTTCAATAAAACAAAGAAATCAATTACCAATAAACAAAGTATTAATTGATACTTAAAAAAAGAAATAAACAAGTTTAATAAATTATTACGTTAACTTTTTGTGACTTGCTATTAGTCCATTGGGAACAATTCCCTGTTTCAGTGTCAATGACCCCATGTGTTCGTGTAAATATTTCATAGGCTGTGGGTCTTTAACCTTTCGATTGTTCCTGAAATATTTAAAAAAACGATTTAAAATTAAAAAAAGATAATAAAAAAATTCAATATAATACTACTTAATTAACTAAATACTCACCAAATCCCGCATTGTTCCGGCGTGCGGGATTGAGCCACCGATAAGGGTGGCTTCAGCTTTGTCTCTAACTCCACGTCGATTGGAGGAATTCCTAGCCGAAACAGCTTTATTATCTGGGCGTGCCCAATCAGCCTTCCATCGCACCCAGGTCTCATTATTGATGGAAGGAGGTTTAAAATCAGGCTTGCTTTTCAACATCCTGCGCCATTTGAAAAGCATATCTGCATAGCGCTTCGCGGCTTTTTCCTCCCATGACCTCCGAACGAAATTGTAACGGCCCGGTTTAAGTGACCTGGAATATCATGTGAGAACATGAATCCGGCTCACAAACGGACGCAAGAAAACTCATCCTTACTCGGATCGTCAACGTTCCAACGGTAAAGGAATATGGTCAACAAAGAAAATAGCGCTAAACAAAACAAAACCAAACAAACAGCGGAAGTCTTTACATACAACTCGAGAGCCCATCGGCCTCTAGACTAACTAAAATTGTACGAGATAAAAGAAAACATCACAAACTTTGGTTACATAAGCTGAATTATTTAGACTCATTACAAAGTAAGTCTAGACTTGATAGTTACGGGTTCTAAGCTGAATCCTCACTCCAGCCCCCCCTCCTGCAATTAACCTGCTGCACGTCGTATGATAACACGTAGCAGGTTCCAAAGAACAACCAATACACGTCAGAGACTTCATACATATACTAAACAGGTTGAATACAAGCATTGTGTTTACCCTAGCATGCAAAGGCTCTATTATGTAATCTTTATTCATTATTTTCAACCTTGTAACGTTGCCCGTCATGTTCGGGTCGTACAAGTCATATTTCCAATTTGTTTTGGTGGAATACACATGGGAGAGCTAATCCCAAGGCAACCACCTACCTAAGACGTTGCCCGTCCTGTTCGGGTCGCCAAAGGCTAAGTATGCATACCCCCATGGTGACCATAAAGATCCCTGAATGCCATGGGAAAAATAGTTGATAATTTTCCAATTTATTTGTTAACCCTTTTGGGTAACATATCCATAAATTCTCAATTTCCACATAATCATTTCATATTATTTGAGGTGTCTAATCCTTATGTGATTACAATGCCTTGATTAGGAATAAAACAACATCACTTGCACAACCAAGTAAACAGTATGGTCTAAGCGTGTACCTTTAAGCACAGCAAATCCAAACGACGTTTACGCACGTCAAGAATTTCACCCTCTTATGAATCGAGGTCCTAATTAACAAACACACAAAACGACCACGTTTAATAACGGGTTTACACAACAATCCAGTCCATACTACTAAAATATCACAAAGACTTGATAATTTCAAATGTTTTCATCCAATTCATGATCCCTCCAAAATTCCCATTTTGACCAGAAACTTTTATGGCCAAATTGGACAGTTTAGAAAATTCAAATTAAAAATCCGATTTCACCACTGCGTCCGGAACACATCAATTATCTTGGGTACCAAATTTCATAATTTCTAGCATCCGATTACTATTTTTAATTATTTTAAGCGTTTTAACGAGTTTTAAAAACGCATCGGTTAAATAAACCACAACGAAACATACCCGATACTCGGATCGGGGCGCCACTACCGAGGCAGCAGCTGCTGTCCGAAATTCGTTCTACTTAAATTATTTTTATTTTATATATATATTTTTTTTTCTATTTAAATTATTTAATCCTTTTTAAATCTCCATACCAAAATACACCTAACCAAAAACCAAATTTACATTTTACTAAAATAAAACAAATAAAACCAAATCTCCTATCACACAATCCACTTGATATTTCCACACAGGTAACCATACATAAAATCCCCATCAACAATCTAAACCATCATCAAAAACATAAAACTAGCAACTTAAGATATACTCATCCACAAGATTCTTCAAGAGCAATTAAAGTTTCATAACCCATGATAATTAAATTAAATACTTGATTCTCTTATCAAATTAAAATTTTGTAGAGAATCAAATATCATCATTTTTTTTAATCAAAACATATATATAAGGACAATCCCTTTAACCAAATCAAATTTTGTTAAAGAATTTATAAACTCATGGATACCTACTTTACTTAATTCTTACACTTAAAATTTCTAGTAACAAACTAAAATCTTGCTAGAGAAATATAAATTGTAAAATAAATCCATTTTAACCTGTGAATAGACTTTATTCTTATAACAAATTTAAGCTTTGTTAAAGAATGCAATCAAGGAAAATTTTATATAATAGAAATAGGATTTAATCCTTTTAACAAAACAATTTTATCAAATGCTTATTAAAGAAAACTTATATAAAATACTCAATCCTCCTAATAAGTCATAGGATATCATCATAAAAAGAAAGAAGATTATGTAATCTCATACTAAAATTTCTTATAAATAAAAATAGTAATTAACAACTTCACTTACCCTTTGATTAGAAGATTGGATTGAGCAAAGAAAATGTTTTTTTTTTCTTCTTGAGCCGAAACCAAGAACAACAACAAGGGGAATATTTTTTTCTGAATTTTTTTCTCACTAAGAAGATTAAAATGTGATTAGGAATGTGAGGAATTTAAATTGAAGCTTAAGGATTAATAGGCAATTTAATGGATGGCTTTAAGTGTCATAATTCACACTTATGAGAGGAGTTACAAAACTCCTCCCCTTACACTTCACAACCGGCTGCCTCTTCCCCTTCCCCTATTTAATTTTTTTTATTAATTAATTAATTAAACAATTATTATACTATTGTTAAAACAGCAAGAAACGTCACGCGATAACATCGTACGCGATAAAACTTGTTATCGTTAAAATTAACCTACTTTATTACTTATAATTAACTATGTAAAATAATATAATTTAATATCACTTATTTATTTTATTTTTGTTATATTTTATTTTATTATATTTTATTTACTTTTAAACCCGATAAATTACGGGGTGTTACAGAAATGTTCGAGGCGAGGTCCCATTTGTATTGTTTCTAAATACATAAATGTTTCATCAAATAAAATACTTAAAATAATTTATATATAAAAAGTCTGAAAATAAACAACTAAATAATAATTTTACCTTAAATTCATTAAAATAAAAATCTTTGGTGGGTTTGGTCACACCCTTCCAACTACTACCTTCGACATCTTGTCTATAATTAGAGGAAACCCTTATTTTTGATGCAATGGTATTCCCGGATATCGGATTAAATCTTACAGTAATTAACTAAATTAGTTTACAATGAAATTTTAATATTGAAAAAATATTAATGATAATAAGATTATAAAAATATTTACTTGTTTATGGTTGGTAGCCATGGAAGATTCGGACGAGGATCGTCTCCATCATCCTCTTCCATATTATGTATGGAATCACTTGGAGTATTTTCACTACTCACATGAACTCGGTTACTGTTGTCTTCATCGCTGTTGTTGTCGTTGCTAGTCGACAAATTATTCAAGAAGATGTCGCTAGCCTAATCATTAAGGTCGCTGCTCATTTTGCCTATAATATTTATTTCAAACCCTAATATTATTTTCAACTAAAATCAATCTCATGTATACCATAAAATGTCCCAATTGACATATTCTACAACTAATATTCAATTAAATGAACATTTCTATCTACGTAATGAATTTTATCATCCCAAACTAAACATTACTACGTATAGTATTAAAGTAATTCGAAAATTACATTTAAAAATAGCAAAAAAAAATCCTTGGTAAAAATAACATTAGACATGCTCAAGTTATACCATAATTCGAAAATATAAAAAAAAATAAAAAAAATATTACGTTTTTTTCATCGGGAACTGGCGACGAGGAGTCCGTCGCTGGTTCGTCGCCACCTAGACTGATAGGACAAGAGTTTGACTTTTTCAGTTTGGCGACCAGATAGGCGGTCGCTGGTTCGTCGCCAACTCCTCGGTAATGAAAACTTTTGCGTGCTGCAGTAGGGAAAAAATCGGCTGCATCATTACTATTATTACTATTACCATTATTATTATTATTATTATTATTATTGTTGTTGTTGTTGTTGTTGTTGTTGTTGTTGTTGTTGTTGTTATTATTATTATTGTTATTATTATTATTGTTATTATTATTGTTATTATTATTATTATTATTATTATTATTATTATTAGTATAGTTATTATAATTATTGTTGTTATATATATATTCTTATTGTTGTTGTTATTATTATTATTACTACAAAATATTAATAATTCGGAGGAATATAATAAAATTGTATTAAATATTACAAAATATTAAAATAATTACATATAAATAATTAAACTACTCTTCATCACTAAAATACTCGTTGTTCTCAACATCTTCATCTTCGGATTCTTCGTTTTCTGACAGTACAAGATCCACATCTTCTTCAATATCTTCATCATTATCATGCACCTGTTGAACAATTTCGCCAGATGGATTAAGAAGCGGTGTTTGGGAAACATCTTCTTCAATTTCAATACGGTCTCTATTTTCTTCTTGGAAAGCAACATCTTTGGATTCCTGTTCTATTTCTTTGTCAAATTTATTTTGTTTGACTTTGCAAACCGCTCTCCAATCTTTTAAATTTTGTCTTGTACTCAGATATGGAAGATAATATACTTGACATGCTTGACTTGCCAACACAAATGGATCATATAAACGATACGAACGACCCTGATGTATGTCAACTAACTTATATCGTTTATGAATATTTGTTCCGTGGCTATTTCCAGTAGTAGTTGGGTCATACCAATGACATTTGAACAACGTTACTCTTTTGATAGGTATCCCAGGGTATTCAAATCAACCTCTACAATTTCAAGCAATTGCCCATAAAAATCTTCTTCGTCACAACTGTTGTCAGCAGCTTTGACGCACACTCCACTATTGTCTGCATATTTATTTGATGCATAAAGTACTGTATGGAATCTATATCCGTTTGTGTAACAGACATTGTAACACCGAGCATGTTTAAGTGGTCCGTCAGCCATCTGCGTCAAAATGTCACTGTTCACTCGGTCCTCGAATAATCCTTGTCTTGCCTGTCAGATAAATGAAAATAACTTTATGAATTTAATTAACGTAATGTTGACATACATAATTAACGTAAAAGATGAACAACATACTGCTATTCTGAACGCATTTGTAAAATTCTCTTGCACAAACGCTTCAGTCCTCTGACTTGACCAATTCGATTGATGTCTTTGAATTGAACTATTAAACTCAGATACAAATACATCCACATCTGGACAGTTCATTAGCACGTATCTATGGGCAATCTCGTAATCTCTTTCATCCAAAATATATGCTTTTCCTTTTCCATGAAATCTTATTGGATGACTGAAGATTGTGAATACACCAGTTACAACATTGTTGTAACTTCCATCATCATTCCTAGGAAGGTCTCTGACCCTGCATCGCACATGTGGCTCAAAATGGCGTTGCATATCAACACTTCAACATGAGCTTTATTTTTCACATTCAGTTTCAAATGTCTAATGTACCTGTATGGAAAAATTAGTTCACCGTTAGAATAATGAAAAAAATAATTACATATGATTTATATACCTCTCAAATAGATACATCCATCTGTATTGGACCGGTCCTGCAATCCTAGCCTCATATGCCAAATGGATAGGAAGGTGTTCCATGCTATCAAAGAATGTGGGCGGAAATCTATTCTCTAGTTTGCAGATGATAACCGGAATATCTGCTTTCATCTTCCTCAAATCCTCCACACATAGCTTTGTGGTTGTCAAACTTCTAAAATATAAGCTCAATTCGGTAAGAGCTTTCCAAACCTTCACCGGTAGCAATTCTATAAATGCAATTGGAATTAAGCGTTGCATGAAAACATGACAGTCGTGACTTTTCATGCCGAACAATTGATGCTTGGCCATGTCAATATTCCTTGCCATATTGGACACATAACCATCGAGAAATCTAATACTCTTCAACCATTAAAGCAAAGCACATATCTGTTGTTCATTTAATGTATAGGAAGCATTAGGAATAGACGTACCTGTATATAATCATAATAACATATTACATGAATTATTATTAATTATTAATTCTATAAAGGTTTGAGAGTACACGGACCTATAGGATGCGATTCTGAACGTATACCAAGTTCACGCAGATCGTGTCTACCCTTTATGTGATCCGTTCTTTTACTTGGCATACACAACAAAGTGTTGAAAATGTTATCAAAAACATTCTTCTTTATGTGCATAACATCCAAATTATGTCGAATCGTGTTCGTTTTCCAATATGACAAATCCCAGAATATGCTCCTCTTCTTCCATCCAGCAGAGTACTTACTAACCTCTTTATTATGTTCCGGTGCATCTTCTTCATTGACTCTCAAAAAACCAAACTGGTCTAATTCATCAAGCAATTCATGTCCAGTCTGAATAATATGTGGATCTCTTTTCTCAACAACGCCTGATCTGAAATTTGTTCTATTTCTCCTATAGGGATGACTTCTATCTAAAAACCTTGTATAAAAGTCAAACAAACACATCTTCTTGCTATGCGTAAGGTAGAAGGCTTGTGAATCATCCATGCAGTAAGGGCAAGAATATCTGCCCACAGTACTCCACCCGAACAACATCGAATAAGCTGAAAAGTCATTGATCGTCCACATTAAAGTTGCTCGCAGTTGGAAATTATCCTTTCTTGACACATCAAATGTACAAATACCCTCCTCCCACAACATATTCAGCTCTTGTATTAGTGGTTAAAGATATAAGTCAATTTTGTGCTTTGGATTACTCAACCCAGGGACAATCACGGTCAAGAATATATACGGCTTCTTCATGCACATCCATGGCAGAAGATTGTATGGTGTGACAATGACAGGCCACGATGAATACTGTTGACCGGAATTTCCAAAGGGGTTAAACCTTCTGTATAAAGACCAAGCCGCACGTTTTGAGTCTCCATTGCAAAGTCTGGATGCATGTCGTTAAATGTCAACCACACTTCAGCATCGGACGGATGTATCATCTCTCCATCTTTAGTGCGGTGCTCTGCATGCCACCTCATATGCCTAGCTGTTGCCTCTGAAGCATACAATCTTTGTAATCTGGGGCCCAGGGGGAAATAATGAAATTGTTTCTGCGAAACCTTATCACCTTTACTGTTTCTTCTCCATCTAGAAGTTTCACAAATATAATAGCAAGTTGCATTCGCATTATTCCCCTAATATATCATACATCCGTTAGGACAACAATATATCTTCTCAACGGGTAATCCAAGGGCAGCTATTTGTTTTTTCGTTTCATAGAAGTTGTTTACCATCGTATTCTGTTCTGGTAACACTTCGTTCACAATAGCACAAATATCGTCGTAACACCTCTCAGTGAGACGATGGTCTATCTTCAGGTTTGTAAGTCGACCAATAATAGACATCTTTGTGTGATTTTTACAACCTTCAAATAAAGGACTATTTACAGAATTTAACAGTTCAAAGAACTGTCGACACTGAGGGTTTGGATATTCGTCAACGTGTATCGGTGGTTCATTATCTACTGACACTACATCATACTGGGAGGGAAGAAACTGATGGTAAGTGTCTAGAAATACACTAGCTACTACATCATGCACCATCAGTGAGTATGGATTTGGATTGTTTGACGATTGCTCTCCCACTACCGCTACAACATCAGATGTTGTTCCTATCTCTGTATTTTGATGATATTCCCACTCATAGTAATTTTCAAAAAACCCTCTTCTCATTAGATGTTCTCTTATTTCATCTGGTTCCTTATAGCAACAATTTTTACACTTTTTACAAGGACATTTAATCTCAGAAATCATGCTTTTTGTACGAGCAAAATCTAAAAACTCTTCCAACCCTCTCATAAATCTTAAACTAAACTTTTTATTTTTTCTTCGGTTGTACATCCAACTTCTTTCTTGCCTAAAATTCATTTTTAACACCTATATATAATATAATAATATAATTATTCAACTGATTAGTAAAGTAAGTTAATGACAATAAAAATATATAAAACAATTCATGAAAATAACAACATATGATAATAATATAATTATTCTAATAAAAATTATTAAAGCAAATTAATGACAATAAAAATAAAATATAAAATAATAAAAAATATAAAAAACTCAAGTAAATAACAAAGGAAATAAAATATGTACTAATTAAATAATAAAATTAAATCAAATTAATGACAATAAAAATTAAATATAAATAATAAAAATGAATAAAACAACTCATGTAAAGATAAAAAACAAGCTACATAATAGAATAAGAAAATCACTAACCTCTTCTAATTCTTTAGTTTCCGAAATATACAATGCATAACAATTCTGCGTCTTATTTATACAAAACATGGCGACAACACGGGGATTACAAACCCGTCGCCATTTTTCGAATTCAAATTAAAAAAATACGGCAACCAAAGGGCTTCCAACCGTTCCGTCGCCTATATTTTAAAAAAAATAAAAATACAAAACAAAAAACTTAGCGATGAAATGGCGATTAAGATCGTCGTCGCCAACAATTAAAATAAAAAAAAACAATTCTGGTCTTCCTGGCGACTATATGGCGACCACCAAAACCCGTCGCCCACTATTAAAATAAAAATAAAAAAATATTGTCTTTCTGGGCGACTAATTGGCGTCCATACAACCCGTCGCCAACTATTAAAATAAAGAAAAGAATAAATGCTTCTGGCGACTGATTGGAGACCACGGAGCCCGTCGCCAAAGTACTTTCTCAGTTGGGGAGTAATCCGTCCCTCGCCTTGCCGTCGCCACGGACGACCAACTATTCCCCTCGCTAATTCAATAGTTATTTGTAGTGTATTATTATACAAATACGATTTATATTATGTTAATACAATTATTATTACACTAATATGACTATTATATTACAAATACGACTAGTACTACTCAAATTACATATTAATTAGAATATCACAATACATATATGACTAATATTAAACTAATAATAATATATTAATACTCCTACGGTCTATTTGGTTAGTGATACAAAATTGTGGTGATAAGAATGATTTATAGTGTAAAATTTCATCAAAAGTTTCATGTCATTCTCATGGTGATGAAACTTTGATCACAAAAAAAGTTTTGTTTACAAATTTTCACTACCACCTAATACCACCCCTCCCAATGGTAATGCATTGGAATAAATTTTATGTAGAAAATGAGATGATTGAAGTGTGACAAGCATGGCTACTAAGTAGCCAAAAGATTTTTCAACCAAAATTACACTATTTTTAATTCTCATTATCACCGTTTATTATCATCTACCAAACGGGCTGCTAGTAATACACTAATACAACTCACATGAAAGTATAAGACATTAGTCTATAAATATATATAGTTCACAAGACGAACCACTAATAGCTCGTGGGCTAATAGTTCGAGTGATTTGTTTTGCCTTTTTTGCAAAAGGCCTGGGGTTTGATTCCTAACTCTTGATTCGACAATGGGTTTTATTTGCAGTTTAATGGAGTTAGCATGACTAAAACAATTTGTTTTTTAAAAGGCAATCAGATTGCTACCATTCTAATTAGTTGCAATTAGTGACCAAGTGGATGAAATCTAGCCGTCATTGACGACTAAATGGCTACCAAAAGTGATCAGGTGGTCGTTAATGGTAACGACATGACTACTATTTTACTCTTGCGACTGTATATAACAACTAAAACACATTCTATCTATTAGACAGTAATGACCAAATGGCTACAATTTCGTCTTTGTCGGTATTCTGTGTTTTTTTCCCTATTTGAACGGAGGAGGTAATACAAATTTTCCACATTTGAATGTACAGATACATACACATACAAGTACTGTATTGGTGTAATCTTACTGGTTGGATAACTTTGGAGTATCATATAACATGAAGTAGTACTTGTGAGGAACCCACACTCAGGCCACCACCTGAAAATAGGCAGTCTGAGCAACACATCACTCAAGTATCTCATCTCCTAAATTATTTTCTATTTTGATCATAAGAAAAATTGCGGTGAATAATATATTTTCGTTAATTTTAATATAATACTAGTAATTTTTGATTAACTACAAAATAATACTATTTTAGAAGTATGTTTTTCAAGGACGGATTCAAGACCTGTCAACGTTGTCAACTAACAATATTCAAATTATGTATAAAATCATGTCTTGGTTAAATTGGTAGGATTTTTAATCACTATGTGATAGCATTGACCAAGGTTCAAACTTTAGTAGCCACAACTTTTTAAAAATATTGTCGATATCACTTAATTTTGTTCTACATTCGCCCTTAGTATTTTTCAATGATAATATCAATTTGTTTAATTATCAATTTATCTTTTTTTTGCCAAATAAACTACTATAAATAAAAGTTTCGCAAAATTGGTATAATTCATGACTGATCAAATATTAGTATTATACTCCCTCCGTTCTTTTTTGATCTTCCACTTTGGGTTTTTCACACATATTAAGGAAGATAGAATCTTTGGGTTGTAGTGGGTATTATTTTAATTAAATAGTAGTGTGAAGTAATGATTGTATTGAAAGTATGAGAGAAAAAATAATTATAAATAAAAGAAAAGAGGTATATTAAAAGAAAATGGGGGGTTTTAAGGGGTAAAAGTGGGATAAAAACTTTCTAAAAATTGAAAGTATTCTAAAGTGAAAGAACTTTTGAAACTACCCGTTATAGTAATGTGGAAGATCAAAAAAGAACTGAGGGAGTAGTAGGAAAATTAGCAAAAATTTATGTTATTCACAATATTTTTTTATGATAATATTCTTGTATTTATCTATTTCTATGGGAATTTTTTGGGGTAACAATCTGATTTCGACAGACTACTAATAACCAGTAAAGCCAAATTGAGCAGCAAAGGTACAACAATGCATGGAAGCTCAAATAATTGTCCTCTGTCTCTGTTTGTAATACTTGCAAGCAAGTACTCTTCTAAAACTAACAGTAAAAATACTACTCATGAACCAACACGTGAAATAATGATTCTGATCTCCATCAGATAACAGTGAATAATACACTAGTGTTGTATTCTTTTTTAACCCATCGAAGTCTGAGTTCTGTTGAGCCGCTCACGTACCGTGTTTGTCGTGTCTCATATTAAGTTATGTAGTGAATAATGATGTATTCCATGCCAAGCTTGGCTAAAATATGAGGTCCAACTACATATTCAATTAGAGTTGCTCAACAGGCTGAGCCGGGTCAAGGTGCAGGTCTGGGCTGGTCAGAGTCTGTTTAAATCCAGTCCACTTTGTCCTATTTTTAAAAATTTATAAAATAATTTTTTATTTGATTTTATGGTCTGTTGGGATGACCCACCTATGTATATAATAATATCATATAACAATATAAAAAAAGTGGTAAAATATTTTACTTCAACCAATTCCTATAATTATTCGACCCGGCTCGGCTCGGCCCGACCCTCGACACTAAGGCACATTAATAACCCGACCCATTATTGACTAGACCAGTAAAATGTGACCCGACCCCTGACCTGTTGTGCCGACCTGCCCCGTTGAACACCTCTATATACAATCATGTTGTCTTGGGTCGTTCATGTGTACGATACTTTGTGCCACATCATACCGTGTCATGTTGTATCGTCTCATGCGCAACTCACTTCCATCTTTACTCTTTTACCTAGACCCTCATACGTTCCAAACTCAACGCACACTACTAAAAAACACGGAGCTTTTCGATGAAAAACTATGGTTTTTTCTACGGTTTTAACCGTCTAAAATATATTTTCGACGCTTGAAGAAACATCTAATAAACTGTAGTTACAAATTTTCGACACTTTTTTTTCAACGCTTTTTACAGTGGATGCTATATCTTTTTTCCGACGCTTTTTACTGTGGGAAAAAAGATTTCCCGCCTTAAATCCATACAACAATTTCACGTTTTTAGACGCTTTGAAGCGTGGAAAATACTGAAAATGTTCGACACTTTTTTATGTGGAAATGCTGAATTTTTTAGACGCTTTTTCATGTGAATAGTACTTAATACTTTAAACGCTTTTATACGTCTAAATGAAAATAAACCCTTTAAAGCCCTTGATATCTAGATATATGCTTTAGACATTTACATGCGTTGAAAATGTATTTATTTTCCATACTATATTAAATTCATCAAACATACATAATTACTAATGAATATCATACCAAATCAATCATATCCACAAAAGTATTAGCATTTGATATTCATATACGCACATACATTCAGTGATTTAGCTTTGACCTTAAGTTTTTGTAGCTTGGTCAAAAAAGTCCAAGCAACATATGTGCTTAATTTGATCAATATTCACATACACGTTGAAGGCCTGCAGAATTGTTTTTATTATGTTGCAATTTCCACTCTAGCACCAAGACCTTCGCAAAAGATGATTTGTTGGCCATAATATGAACATCAGCTGCAAAAATCTGCAACAAATCAAACAAAATGCACAAATTTTAGCCAAAATACATACTCCCCGTTTGTGATTCAAGGCCAACAATTATTTTCAAATATGGGATTACCTTAATTACCAAACTCCCCATGAATATAAAAAACTTTATATAAGTCATTATCATATCTACTTCATCCAATTGCAAGCAAAATTGCACATAACATAAAAAAAACTAGAAACTACACTTCTACCATAAGCACTAAAAAGTAATATGGAAAAGATTCGATGGATGATAAAAATAATGATGATTCTTAGTTCTTCAACTTCTTCATTTTTTTTTCAAAACTTAGGAAGTAGCCTCATTATTTCCTTTTTATAATTGGGAAATAATCTCATCATTTTTTCTCATAACTTCATCATTTTTTCCCATAACCTCATCACTTTTTCTCTCAACAGACAATAGGTAGGATTTAAGCCCCATAACATCACTTAAAGTACCACCACAATCACCTATCTTGTTTCGTAATTGAGCTTCAATACCAAACACGTGAGATCTACTAAACCCATGACCATAACCAACAACACGCTGATTAGGGGCAAACTTCCAAGTTTCAACTTCTAAACTTTTACTTGAATTTTATCTTTCGCCTAATCTTTCCTCATTCACAAATTCTTGTATGAGACGGTCTCACCATGAGACGTGTCCCATACTTAGTTTAAATAGTCCAATAATAGAAACTTTTAGCATTATGCGCCTTTTGTATGGATTCGTCTCACAGTAAGACGGTTTCAAACAAGAAGGTTTGTTCCTTATTTCCTTTATCTTAGTATTCTAGACATTTCAACCGAAAATATCTAAAACATTCATCCACTAAATTTTTATATTTTTAATAGAAAAATTAATCATCCCTAGTGTATTTAGGATTTTGAGGAGACTAATCCATCATTGATGAACACATTTCTTCTTTCATGCCCATGAAAGTTCTCAAATGGATCTCAATTTCATGCAATTTACAACTTAACCAATGCATCAAGGGAAAAATTGGCTAATGAAGTTTCTCTAAAAGTTTGTATCTTCAAAATCCCACAACTCCATAAGATTAAAAAGAAACATTGGTTAATATATTACAAGGGCACTTCAATTAGCTTAAAAACTGATCATCATCATACTCGATATATACCACTCATACAAAAACTATGATTTACAAGTACTAAATAATCCTTATTGGGCGTTCAAATTTAGTGACTTCTAAGCATTTGAAGTAAACATGACACAATTTTCAAGAACAAATCATTAAAACAACATAAATAGCAAAAAAGAAAAACATTAGTTTGAGAACATCAACCAAATTAAAGTACTCAACAAGGAAAACCAAATAAGCCAAACTAAAAAAGACAATTTTTTCTTTAGAATTTACAAAAATGAAAGTGGGTTAAAGGAGCAAAAACTTACAATATGATCAAGATGAGCATGAGTAATAAAGACAAAATTTTGATGAACAGCATGCAAAGGGCACCTCCCAATATCAAAAACACACTTCAATTCAGGAACAATAACACAAGTTCCCTCTCATTGCATCACCATTAGCATTTGCATATTGATCATGAGTCCGGGCCTACACCATATGAGGTCGGATGGTACCAATGCTGATGGTACCAAAAACCTGATTCAAATTAAACAAAAGATTGAGACTTTTGATATACCCATAAGCCAAAAGATCAAACTATCATAGTTATATCATAGTTATCAAATTTTTTATATTGAGCTAATTATTAAACAAAAGATCAAACAACAAAACCATACAAGTCCCCCCCTTCTAATTGATTGATCATATTCACTAAAATGAACAATGATACACAATTTGTATCAAATATGCATATGAGCAACCCAAACAAATGACAGTAGCAAACAGTAATCATAACTTGATCACGATGGAACATTTTTATTTGTGATGGAAGTATAATATATCAAATAAGGAAGGCTTTCTCTCATTGAATAATCCCAAAAATAGCAGACAAATAGATTCATATTGCACAATGTAGTAAAAAGCTTCGCTCATCTAATTGTGATGGAAGTATAATATACCAAAGGAATCAGCTGAAGAATACAAACTGAAACCTATCCACTCAAGCCAAGCATTTCAAGTAGTGCAAAAATCACACAACTTAAGCATATTCTTATCTTTTTTCATAAATTATCAGAAACATCAAACAGCCCCCTACTAGTTCTCCTCATCTTGGAACTAGAACAACCCTCACAAGTAAATTGCAATATTTAATTCTCCCAAATAACATTAACAACAAATAATCAAGGGCATATGTGAATGAATGCTAAAAAAATAATCAACAACAAAATTCAAAAACTAAAAATTTTAGAAAGTTCATGAAATTGCATTTATATTAACAAGGTACTTCCAATCAGAGAACGGTAACCCCATGGGCATACCCCACATACTCAGCTCTACCAACTGAACCCAGAGTCAATACTCCAGCAACTAATGTCACCATTGCTAGCTTTGCCGGCTTCTTCTCAAGACAAATCCAACTCCATGACAATCACAATTCCAAGTGTTTATAAGAAAAACACAAATGAAACACACACAACTTACAAGTGGGAGGATTCTAAACTTAAAAAAAATTTACAAGTTATGTTTCATAACCAATTGGCCTAAAGAAGAAATTAAAAATGAAAATGGCAGTAGTATTTAACAAAAAAGAGGGTGAGCAATAACTAGTTTCTTTCCACTTGATTCTACTTGAATCAAATCTAAACACAAATCCAATACATAGTATATATTGGTGTACATACAAACCGCCAAATTATCACATGATTTCATCAACAATAACATAATTTCTACATATTTACATAGATTAAAAAACAAAAACAAACAAAAATTCTTGAGATAAAACCAAAATACAACACCATACCTAACTGATTTGGAAGAAAATCAGTGCTGCGGGATGAAGAATTGATTTCGTCCAAAA
This sequence comes from Amaranthus tricolor, assembly GCF_026212465.1. Taxonomy (NCBI): domain Eukaryota; kingdom Viridiplantae; phylum Streptophyta; class Magnoliopsida; order Caryophyllales; family Amaranthaceae; genus Amaranthus; species Amaranthus tricolor. Next base: position 6,173,002 of record NC_080048.1, on the reverse strand, counting down.
TACAACACCGTTTTGGAAGGCCAAATCGTCCACACTGATTTGGAGGACAACAACTGCTTCACTGTGGCCGGCCGTTATGAAGAACAATGGTCGTTATGAAGGACAACAACTGTTATGAAGAACAATGGCCAATAATGGAGGATGAAGAACAATCGTCAATACAACACAAAATGCGGGATGAAGAACAATCGTGCAAATTACAACAAGCTGAAATCGTCCCACCTGCTTCACTGTGGCCGGCCGGTTGCTGAAGAAGAAGAAGAACAGGGGTTAGGGGTCGCTGAAGAAGAACGGGGGTTAGGGTACGGTGTGGCTGAAGAAGAAGAAGAACATGGGTTAGGGTTTGCAAAATACCGGAATTTTTGAATGAGTACAACAGAGCGGGATTTTGGAATTAGGGTTTTAGAATAAGCGGGATTCCAATTTCTATTAAACCTATTTTTCTTTTTTTTTAAATTTTTTTTGACGCTTTTTAATGAACTAATTTTCAACTCTTTAAACCGTCAAAAATTAAGCGCATAAAGGCTCCGTTTTTTTAGACGGTTGCTCAAATTTCTAAAATGAAGTGTCTAAAAGCTCCATGTTTTTTAGTAGTGGCAATATAGGTGAAGCCGAAAGGCTTATCTAGAATTTAGATGCGTGAGAGGAAGTTCAAAAATTTTTTATATTAATATTAAAGAAAAGATTTTAATGAACGAAGCAAATTTAAAATTTTAGGATATTTGAGCAATTATGTTATGCTGGCAGATTTATAAATATTATGTATATAACTTGCATAAAGTTAGAATAATAATTATAGGTCAGATACATCACATATATTATGTACATTTTCTTATTTTTAAGCGGTTGTGGCCGAACTTCTTCCTACAGAAGTTACACCCTAATAGAATAGAAAAACGACTAGTGTCTAATTTTGTGATACGATATGTCTCAAAATCAAGATCGTTTACAACAAAGGTGTTGCTCTAACCATCTTTTTGTAACAGAAAGATAAGGGTCATGGTTATGATCATCAGCTCAATGTCACGTATAGGCCTGTGCAATGGGCGGGGTTGGGCTTTAGTAGAAACAGAACGGGCTGAATCGGCCTTACAAAATAGAATACGGGCTTTGAATGGGCCGGGCCCCTAAGGCCCGATCCAATCCGACCCATTCATTTTATTGAACATACAAATAAATGGTAGAATTTGAAAATAATAATAATAATAATAAATATTTTGGCTAATTTAAGAGATTCAATAAGTTTGAAGCAGTAATATTAGGAGCCAGATAGCAACTTGCAGTGATCTCACAAAAGAAAATACTATTGGTAAGAGTGAGGCCAACAAAACCCTGCCTAAAGTTTCCGTTAGATCTCACAGTAATGTATGACAGTAACGTATAATTGAATAAGCTCCACATTAGTTATGTATTAATTTATATATATAACTAGTAAAAAAGGAAGGAAATGGACATTGGATCAAAGCCTATTTACAACCCTTTTTTAAACCCTTATCTAACCCTTATCTTTTAATTTTTATAAGTTAAATTTTAAGCCCAACTCTTTTCAAGCCTCTTCATATACAACCCTTACAATCAAGGGCTGGATCAGGGGCTCCAATGAGGATCTAGCCCATTGTACAGGCTTAGTTACGTACAAATTTAGGGTTCGGAGGGAAAAAGTAACCATGCCCATACCCCTTCGAAGAAGAAAACATGAGAAATGCGTGCAATCAATTAAACCCATATTTAAAAAATGGTAAATAAAATTTCTTCTTTCACCGCTGGTACCTCATCATCACTACTCGTTTCCTTTTCTTTATCCAGCCTTAAGTTGTCTCGAGGTACCTTTATCTTTCCCACACTCGTCCTTGAAGCTATAGGGTTATTTTGTTCCTCTCTTTTTTAACCATTGCTAGCAAAAAGACATATTCTTCTTTAGAAACAAACTTCTTTTTGTCTCACTATATATCATGATTTTTTTAGTAATCCCTTCACATCTCTCATGTGTTAAAAAAGTGTCAAGTTTTATATATGGTATGGTATTTTCTGTTCATGAGAAGTTTTTGGCCATCTTACTCTACCTACAATGATAGTCTATTTTTGTATTTTGTAGTCTATTCTTATAAGATGCATCATCATAATCAAACACAATCAAATTGTATTAAAAATGGAAAATTAAAATAAAGATATTAAAATTGTAAAATAAGTATCTTGTATTCGGGCATACCTAAAAGATAAGGACATCTTAATATATTCATATTTCGTTTCTGCGCTCATTCATAAAATGAAAAATGAGAATTTAAAGTTAATTTCACAAATTATCACAAAAATAAACTAAAATGTATTTAAAGTACGTATTTTTTAGGTGCATGCTGATGTACTTATTAACGTTTGTGAACGGAGGTGGTATCATGACTAAAATGAGTGAAAGAAAGAGTAAAACTCAAAGGGGTGAATTTGCTATTGAAAATGTTCATTAGGCCAAGCAATTTTGTAATGTAGAATAATTTGGATTATTAAAAATGTACTATGGAGTATAACATAAAGGTGTAAAATGAGATTCCAAGAGTGCATTGTGATTTACCTCACATACTTTTGTGTAGTCTATACTCAAGGATTTCCATTGTGCATGTGAATTCCTAGTACTTTTAGGCTTAAACAATAGTAGTTAACAATTACAATTGTACAAGTTACTTCAAGTAACTTTCTTCCTTGTATGCATGGAAGATGACTCAAGGTCTAGGGAAACTATAAATAATCAACTTAATCAAACATTCAATGTAAACCTTTATTAAGGTAATCCCTTGATTAATAATTAAGTTACATTTGAGCCAAATGATTTCTAATTTGTTTATTGTCAGGACAAAATACAATCTAAATTCAATTTGTCTTGTTTTAACATTTAATTATTCTAACGTCACTAAATAACTCACATAATTATAGATTTTGAAGGGTATCAAGATAAAACATAAACTTTATCAGTCTATATTTCTTATTCAATATTTAACTACCAAAACACTATTAAATGACTTTTATAAATACAGTTTAAAAAGTTAAATATACATAATATTACCCTAATTAATAATAACCGAGAGTCTGAGACTCCATCTAATGCATTCATTATATCACAAATCATTTTCAAAATGACATATCATAAAAATGACTATGTAAAATCACAAGAATAATTCTATATTAAGTGGATCTTACAATATTTTAAAGCTGTGGAGATAAACAAAGCTCTTTAATCTTTATTTCTTTTTCCTTTTGCAGCAAACACCCGACAGAGTAACTACACCACTTTTTGTTTTGCAGAAGTAGTTTTAAACAGTAGTTCTTGCCTATCAATCCCACCCAGTTTTTTTAGTCGGTTCTTTTTACTTTCTTATAATTTAAAAAAATATTTTTATAATTTTTTCTATTTTTATCTATATATTTTAACTTTTTAAGTGTTAGAATATATAATATATCATAAGGCCTCAATCATTAACTTAAGCTTTTGGTTGAGATGGTTCCTTAAACGTGACAAGAGGTCACGGATTTTAATCTCAACCACCCCTTATTTAAATGGAATATTCAGCACTTGTGCGCTTCACACTTCTAGCTTAATAGGCTATTGTGTGAAGGGGCGTGTTAGAGTATATAACATATTATGGGGCCTCAACCATCAGTTTAATCTTTTGGTTGAATTGATTTCTTAACATTTTAAGTATCATCCACACAATTTAAATATAATTATTATTTCTAATTTTTATTCAATAAACAACTGTGGCAATCTCTTGAATACGGAGTAACTAGATCCTAATTTTAGTTTATAATGACATAACTTGAGATACCATCATACATTTTGCACTAGGACAAAATTTTTTATCTCTCTTAATATGTTGGTATGACCAATTATTTGTGTACCCACTTTTACATTTTAAACCCAAAAGCATCCAAAGCAAATAGAAGTATATACTCATGGGTAACCTTGCAACTTTCAAATCCTAAACATTTCTTGGTTTAGAAAGGAAAGTAGTAAAGAGATTATGGGGAAGAATGGTGGAAGTTCTACTTGGTTAAGTGCTGTAAAAAAGGCATTTAGGTCTCCTAGTAAAGATAAGCAGAACAACAGTGATAAAAGAAGCTGTAGAAGTGAAGATTCAGAACAACATGAACAAGAAAAGGTTCATTTTTTTGTACAAATATCGTATAAATTATGATAGAGTATATAACATGTATTAAGCATTAATCATCGGTTTAAATTTTTAGTTGAATTTTTTTTTTTTTTATGGTTATGGATTTTAATTTCATCCACCATTCTTTTTAGTGGAATTATTAGCGTCATATGAAGAAAACTTATGTTGCATCCACGCTTCTAACTAATGGTTTTCATGCGAGAAATGTGATAGAATATATAACATATATTGGGTCTTAACCATTTGCTTAAACTTTTGGTTGAGTTGATTCCTCAATATATACAAGGGCTTCAACTATCGGCTTAAATTTTTAATTTAATTGGTCGATTGACATGGTATCAATAGCAAATATGACAAAAAGTCACAAATTTGAATTTCTTCTACCCTTGAATGTGATAGAGTATAATAAAACATGTTTTTACGTTTCAATCATCAATTTAAACTTTTAGTTAAGTTAGTTTCTAGAAACCCTTTTAATTACTCACTTTTGTTTTTGTTATGAATCTTATGATGCTTTCGGTTCTTGGATTTTTTTAATTTTTTTTTTTAGAGAAGAGGAAAGCGAAGATGGAATTTTGGAAAAGCCTTGCACAATAAGGACCAAAATAACGGAAAAAAAGCCATAAATAATAATAATAATAATAATAATAATAATAATAATAATATTCGTGCAAGTACAAATGCTGATGGTGGAACACCCATTTTGGAAGTGGAGGAGGAAAAAAGACATGCAATCGAGGTTGCAATAGCGACCGCAGCCGCGGCTGAGGCCGCTGTTGCAACAGCTCAGGCTGCTGTGAAGTTTATGAGGATGACTAGGCCGTGCACATTGTCAAGAGAAACCCAAGCAGCTGTAACTATTCAGAAAATCTTCAGAGGATATTTGGTAAGTTCATTCCCTTTTTTTTCCACTACATGGAATTTTTTAGCATGTTCAACATGTAATCGTCGCAGGGTCTTGAAAAATTAGAGGCCTCAATATTAAATTACGTAGTATATATTTATTGTCTAAATATACAAAGTTTTTTGAAATTGCATAGGACTTTTAGAAATTTTTTCAATTTTTACTCCACCCCAGGGTGTAGTGTTGGTTAGACTGAAAAACTAGCTAGCAGTTTGTGGAATTTCATAATCATGGGTATTTTAAGACAATGAAGTTTCAAATTTTGAATTATACTGAAATGTGTAAAATGATCAGTTGAATCATGCATAAATTATATGAAATTGTAAATAGTGTTTGCTATTGAAAGTTATTTCTTGATTTTTACTAGAGTAAATCTCCCTATCATCATATCCTTCCAAATCTCTCTAGGTGTGAGGGCGATTTGGATTTATTATTTAAACATAGTTAATGATTCATTGTTTTGTAGCACTTTTTTCAGATTATAGGATAGACTGAGAAAAAGGAAGAACTAGGTGAGATTCGATTTCAAGATCACAGATTCATTTCTCTTTGAACTACTCTTGTGAGAGACCCTCTTTCGGTGAAACGACCTCAGAACAAAGAACCTATATGCTAACTAATTGTATTTGTTGGATTATTTAGACCATAAATGAAGAGCGTCTCAATAAGACCGCGTCACACAAAAATTTGTGTTTCTCTATTGTAGCAGTCAATCATATATAAATTTGGTATATGAATTTTGAATTGAGTTAAATTGTCCAAATATTTCAAGGCCAGAAGAGCACTCAGAGCACTAAAAGGACTGGTAAAACTGCAAGCATTAGTAAGAGGGCACAATGTAAGGAAGAGAACAACATTAACACTGGCCCGAATGCAAGCCCTTCTTCGAGTTCAAACTCGAGTCTGTGATGAACGTCGCAGACTTTCAATCTCACGCGAAGGAAGCCTTAGCTCGAGTTTTTTTACCGACAAAAATCCCCCGGTAAGTAGGAGGATTCTGCACCACGATAAACCAGTTTGTTTCGGTTCACAATTTCCTCTGACTATTTGTTGTAATGCAGTCAAAAGAAGGAGACTGGGATGAAAATCAGAGTTTTGAAAAAGAAATGGAGTTAATGTCTATGTTTGGAATGACTCAAGAAAGTGGTTGCAATTTTGAAAGAGATCTTGCCTGTGCCTTCTCTGATAAGGTTCTTTATTTCTCTTTTCTTTCAAGATTATGAAGGTGTTTAGCAAATTAGCTTATTGGAAAATTTTATCTTATTTTGATACAAATAGGGGGTAGGGTGTTCAAACCATCTAATGCTAATGTTTGGTAAATTAGCTGGTTGAAACAGCTTATTATTATGAATAAGCTGTTTCTAAATAAGCTGCTTATAGCAGCGCGTTCAAAATAAACCAGTTAATAAAATCAGTTGGTCAAATCATCTACTATAATCAGCTATTAGCTACCAGCTACTTGCCGTTTGCTAAACACCCTCAATGTCTCTTTGATCATTAATTTACTAATACTCTGGATCGGATCTAGGATAAAATTATATGTTGGTAATATTTTAATAAATGTGTTCCAAGGAGGTTTGAAATCAAGTCATTAAATTCACATAGATCCAACACATACATTAGGGTCTTTAAGCATATAATTTTATATATAAGTGGAATATTGTCTGTTGACATTATTAACTGATCTTAAATTCACCTCTGCTAATGCCTTTCTTTATATGCTTTTGTATAAAGTTTATAGTTAATAAATAAACTAAAGCTTACTAGAATGTAAATCATAGTTTTGCCACATTCCTTTTACTTGAAGGAATTAAAGCTGATCAAGTTTCCCTAGTCTGATTTTTGAATGAGTTTGAGCACTTTTACTTTCTTTTTGATTTGAAAGTGCATCTTGTTGAGATATTAGATAATCGTAAATAATAGAGAGAATCTATGGGGACTTCAATTATTTGAAAATAAGGCTTTGGTGTTGTTGAGTGTATTTGGCAATTGGTTTTTGTACTGACTTTTGACTTTTGACTTTTGATTTTTATGATTCAGTAGCTTAAATAGTCAAAAAAAGTATTTAATAAATGGTTTTTAATAAGTCAATTAAATAGATGAGTTTTGAGTAAAAATATAAAATTTAATATGACTAGCTTTTTTAGTGACATGGGGTTTATAACCCATTTTTCTCTCATAGTAATTTGGTTCAAATGAGTTATCAGCCAGTTATAGACTTAGTAATAGTCATTTACCAAACAAACTTATTGTTAGGAATATGACGCTGACTCAATCAAGTAATGAGTTTTATAAGGCACTAGTCTATTGAGAGACGTATCTCAAGCGCAGGCCATTAAAGATTAATGTCTACTTATCGTATTCTTAATGCCTACTAATATTATCCTTAATGCTTACTTATCATATCCTTAATGCATACTTTTAATATCTTAAATGTCTACTTACGTCATTTTTAATGCTTACTTACAATATTTTAAAAAATATATAATGAACTGACCCAATTGGAGAGGTCTCTCAAAGAGACCGTCTCTCACAAGAATCCGTGCTACTGTTTTAGGCTATCTAGCCAGAACCAATTCAATTGGTTCAAGCCTAGTCTAGAATTTTGGTCTAGCCCACAAGTCTAGTCCAATATCAACTATAGACTAAGCCTCTTTTCTTTGGATGCAAAATAAGGAATGTTGCAAAACACGTTACAAGACTAAACACATTTTAATTCAATGTCTGTTTTGAGACAACCTTGTAACTATGAGAATGTCTTGTGTTGATCCACAATAGTGTAAATCAACTTTAAAAGATACAAAAAATAGTATATTTTTCTACTTAATAAGTACAATCATTACAATCATTTAGAAAATATTTGCTATTTTTAGATAGGTGCACATTAAAATAATGTGAACTAAGTTCATATAAGACTTGCGACAACCATTAACTATTTGTTCGCATTTATTCCATGGACAGATATGGAAATCCCACATGAAGGAATCAGAAGAAAATGTAGATGGTGATATGAGATGGAGGGAAGCAATTCAATGGGAAAGACCAGGGAGATATTCTTGTGATCAAAGAACACCCATCAAAATACTTCAACTAGACAACACACATCACAAGCTCTTGTCAAGTTATCTCAAACTTAGGGAGGAAAATTCTCACCAACAAACCAAATCTAATCTATATTCATCTTACCAAACACCTACTAATCAATATCAACCCAAACTAAAACATCTACATGTTCATTCAGCTAGTCCGAGTTGCTTTAGACAAGACGAACTCAACTATCTAAAGTCTCAAACACCGCGCTTGGACTCCTCTTATCGAAACAATGTTGTAGTTCCAAGTTACATGGCTGAAACCGCATCTGCTAAGGCTCGCACCCGATCGTTAAGTGTGCCTAGAGAACAAAGACCCCCTACACCGGAAAGAGAAGGGATAGGAATTCCTAAAAGGCGTTTGTTTTTCGGCTCTTCAGAAGAAGTACCTTCACCGTCTTGCAGAAATACACCAAGGGTGCAGAGATAATCTAAAAGTAAAACAATTAGTTTCAACTATAATTCTTGTATATTTGATGGCTCTTATTAAGTTGAGTTGAATTTATTGTCAATGTCAATCTTTAATTTATCGATGTGGGATAAACCATCCCAATAGCTCTAAGCTTAAGAGCTTGCTAGATAATTATTTCATGGTCTAGGGTTTAGTACTAGGGAGTATTTGCTACCTAAATTTTAGGATGACAAAAATCTTTACATGTGAGAAATTTAATTATCAGATGCTGCAATTCTCTTATAATTCACAGTATGTATAAATTTTAGTTGTACTCGTTAGAAATAGAGGTATTTATTCAAGTCTTTAGGCGGAGTTTAGGAATAATATTTTGAATCGAATTATTTATAGTTCTTTGTATGTCTATCTAGACAATCAAATTTGATTTATGTTTCTGAATTATTTCAGATCGAGTAGAGTCATATGATCGATTTCAGTTAATCGGATCAGCTTAATTTAGAACTCAAAATATCTTATATTTCTACTATTCTTGCAAGAAAGTGCCCAAGTACTACTACACTGTTGGACTTCTTGCACTTAAAAGAAACATAAAATAAACATACAATAAACATACAAAATTTCCAGCTGATCAGTTGCAAGAAACATCCAACTTATTCCTAGATTTCATAACTACCGATTCTCTCGAAAGCTGTAAAGAAAAACTCGAAAGGAGCTTCGAGAAGAACAAAAGACATACTAGTTCAACCAGTGGAATGGCATATCGGAGCTTGCCTTGGAGTTATTGCAAGTAATGGGGCTGTTGCTCTCGCTGCTATCCGAAAATGTAGCAAGTGTTTTCTGAAGAACCCCAGAAGGAGACGAGACTGTTGTCGCTGGCGGTGTGACAAACTTGGTCTCACCGGCATCTGATATTGCCAGATTACCCGGCCTTAAAACTTCGGCTAATGGGCCACCGGGTGTGGTTGTGGACGAAACCCATGAGTCAATAAGCCCGAGGCCCATGTGGATTTGGCACATCTCGTCATCAATGGTATTGCCATTTGATGAGAGTTTATTACAATTTCCACCAATGTTTTTGTTGCCTGCCATACCCATTGACCAAGTATCAATCAAAGGCCTCTCTAGCAAGCCCAATTCATCAGATTTGGTATTAAAACCAGAATTGGAATTCAAATTTAAGGTCTCCCCATCACATTGGTTATGAAAAACTGAGGAACCCATGTTTGCTTGATGCACCAAATGATTCCATTGTTGCTCATCAGTCCAACCCAAGTTCCTACAAAAACATAAAATTAACAATCAATTCTTGAAGTCAAATTGGAGATCTAAAAAACTAAACATTCACCAAAATGACCCACTTAAAGTCCCCAAATCACAAAACAATTCAAATCACCAATAAAGACTGCAAACAAAATGTCAAAGGCTTAATCACAAAATAATGAAATTGGCTACATGTACCAATTAAGACCAATAAAACAAGCTTAAAACAATATATAAACAAGAATTAGAAAAACCCACCTAGAATCCTCAAAAGGTAATTCATAAGACCAATTAAGACCAAAAAAAAAAAACCTTAAAACAACCCATAATCAAGAATTAGAAAAACCCACCTAGAATCCTCAAAAGGATTAGTAGGAGAGACTAAATGATGATCAAATATGGAAGCTTTAGTAGAAGATTGAAGATTAGACGCCACACATTGAGGATTAGACGAAGAAGAGTCGCTCAAGCGAGTCTTCTTAGGAGGTGCAATATTATCTTTGTCAATGATACTGTTGTTGAGGGAAAGATTGGAAATGGAATGTTGTTGTTGTTGTTGTTGCTGTTGTTGAAGTTCCACATGCTTTCTTGAACGGGGACGTCCTCTATGCATGTGACGCTCACAGTACTTTTGATTAGGCGCCACGTCCCTTGAGCACCTCCATTTCTTTCCGTCGGTTCTTCTACACCTTCCTGGTTCGGCATCCTTACTATTTCCACTCCATCTCATGCTTATTCCACTCCCATACTTCCCTAACACTGCCCTTCCACCAAATGCCAACCCAAAAAAACACAGAATTATCAGAAAACAACCCAATTGTAGGAGCATTAAGCTTCTATATGTGAAATTATATAGGTATATAAATGCTACATATTATAGATTAGAGCAGCAACTCCCATTCAAATCCCCATTAGTTAAGATTACTTATTTATTGTTCATGTGTTTTGCTACTTTAGAGGGGTGTGCTCCCTAAGCCCCACATAAAATTTAAGAATTGTGTTTTATACATGCAGAAAAAACTCAGTTTTAATAAATAGAGATATACACTATTGTTATGGATTTTGCATACTAAATTTAAAAATTTTAATTAGATTAATTTACAAATTACAGTTTGACACTTTTGTAAATTACGGTCTCAATGTTTATTACTTGTGAATTACAACCACTAAAGTATTAAGTCTACCGCGTTCAAGCCAAATCACAAAATTCCAACTACTAAAATGGTTGGAATTCTGTGAATTGACCTGAACATTGTAGAATTTGATAATTTGCTGGCTGTAATTCGCATAAAATAAACATTAAGGTTGTAATTCGCAAAAGTACTAAGCCTGACTATCCGGTAAAGCTTTTTGAGATAAGTGTGTCAAACTCAAAGGAAAGGGAGTACTATAGTTTGTTCATCAAGATACATGCAAAAAAAGCACAAAATTGAGAGAAAAAAGAAATGGGTTTTGAAGTGACATACAATAGGAAGCAGGGACAAATGTGGGAGCAAAATTGGTAGCAAATGATGAATAGAGAAGATCAGGAGGAACAGGAAGAGATGCCATCATGTACTTGTATATCATTGCTTGTCTTTCCAATTCTTTCCATTGTGCTGCTGTAAATGGAAACCCCATTGTTGTAGCCATACCAACTGTAATTGGAATAAACAAACAAACAAAAATTATAGCTTCAATTTGGAAAAAGTAGAGTACTAAATCCCAAAAATGGGTGGAATTTCTCTCCTTTTTTGGTACTATAATGTCTTTGATCTTTTTAGAACAGACAAAGCTATGATTTTTTATGTTTGTAAGCAACACAATGTAAAGGAATACAAAAATAAGAATTGAAAAGAACAGGAGATGATAATGTAAAAAATTGAGCTAGGAAATGTGCTAAAAATCTAATCTTGGTAACAACAGTGCCACAATAATGTCCAAACCTTTATTTTTTTAGTAAGGGGACAATTATTTACAAAATAATATGCAATGGGGATCAAACCTAACAAGAATATCTAATCTTGATAAGATAGAAACAATTAAAAATTAGATCTTGCTCTATATTAAAGTATTAATTATCCATTAAACCCAAATGTTGTTGAACAACATGCATATCTATGTCAATTAAACACAAAACACAAACTTCGAGACTCCAGGAACAAACTCAACCAAAATCGTAAATTAATACAAAAAGTCCTAATATATGTTATATGGCCTATCACGCCTATTCACTCAAGCCTTTTATGTTAAAAGTGGGCTTGTACATAACAAAACCCGCATAAGAGAAAAGTTGATTACACACAAATCCGATAAGGTTCCATCCTACAAACCCGATGAAGTTTTATGAGTGTTTGGAATCCTCTCTAAATGATGTCTCACACAGGTAAATTAGATTCAAACCGGTTATTATATTCTATCACGTTGGACTCTGATACCAAATACGCCAATAGTTGAAGCAATGACAAGGACATGAGTAAAGACATAATTATAAAGGTATGATATTTAGTAAGAAAACATTCTAATTTCTAAAGTTGTGATCTTTTCCCTATAAAAAAAATGGATTAAGTCAAAGAACAAAAAAGAAAAATAAAATGTGGGGTTTTTTTCTCTGAAATTAAAAGAAAAATAAGTCAAAAACTATACCTGAAGATTTGAAGAAAGGATTTGCAGGAGAGTAATATGAAGAAGAAACATCAAAAGGCTGCAAGCCTCTTACAAAAACAGCAGAAGAAACAGCACAACTTGTAGTTGTATTAGTTGTTGAACAATGAACAGAAGAGGGTGAATTACTACTGTGGTAATTACTCATCATATTGTTATACCCATTACTTGTGGGCCCACTATTTCCATCACCATCACGATCATCATGATGATCATCATCATCAAGATCTCTTTTACTTAAAAATGAACGGTCCTGATCTTGCTGCAATTTCAGACCCAGCTCAACTACAACTACTTGACCTTCTTGGAATTTCTTGTTTGAAACGCCAATTTCATTACTATATGTAGAAGCAGTACACTTTGTCATTTTTGTAAATTTATAAATAATTTTGAATTTTAAAAGAAACCCAGAAAAAATTTTGTTACTTTTTGAATTTAATTTCTTTTAATGGTCAGAACCCACTAAAGGAATTTAGAAAAGGAAGTAAAGAAATTTGGTTTTATAGAATTTTTGAATTGTTTTCTCTCTCTAGGGATTTAATAAATAGAAGAGAGAGAAGTGATTAGAGAAATGGTTGCCGCCATACTTGGCCTTTGCTTTGCTTCCATGCTTCCAACATTCACACCATTTTGCATAAAGTAGTCACCCTCTCTCTCTACAATGTTTTGTTTCTCTCTCTATGATATAATTGAGATGTTTTTTTCAACTTGTGACTTTATTTTTGTTTTTTTTAAATGGCTTTATTATTATTTGGATGATGACATTTATAATGTGTACATAATAATCAAGAAAAAATTATTTTATCTATAGATATTCACATGAAATTGAATATAATTAATATTCTATGTATTTATTTTAACATCCTAATAATAAATAAAAATTACTTCAAAACAATAAAATATAAAGTATTTTATATATTTCAAAGCAAATACGAGATTAAATTATACTACTTTTAAAAATGACTAAATTTTTTCTTATATACAGCCCTAAAGGTTATTATTATTATTATTATTATTATTATTATTATTATTATTATTATTATTATTATTAAGGTATTTCATTTCATATAAAGAGAGTTTATAAGAAATTGGTGAGCACTCACACCCTTTTGAATACAAAAAGCTAATCTCAAGTAAATGTATGCTCTAGACTCGGTGTTACTAAAATTACTCAAAGAAAACGATGCGATCCTGGATAACATGTCAAGCGCGTCTTTGCCTAGCTCCCCAAAAGTGGAGAAAGCAATGGAGATGAATTTGTAACCATTCTCCTCGCACTTAGAAGTGTATTTCTTCCTCTTTCTTTCTTCAGCGTTGGCTAGAGAGATGCCAGAGCCCCATGAGGAGACTCCTGCGCCAACAAAGGGCGAACCTCCAGTAACGTCCACACAAGCATCTTTGCCATGAAGCCAATTAAACAAAAGGATGCCTGTTGGCCTAAGATTTTTTCCCGTTTCCGGATAAAACCCCATCGATGCCTTCTTACGGACCGAGATCCCAACTTTGCAATAAATATCCACAAGCATGTCTCAAACCAAATTGTGACGAAACTTGACATCAATGTCACTGGAGCAATGAACGACATGGTCCCCCCCATTTATCCATCCTAGGAGTGTTGCAGCTTGGACATAGGCTTCCTTCCGCAAACAAGGAAATTGTGAGTCGATAGCATAAAACAAATCTATATTAACGATGATTCATCTTCTGTCCCAAACCATCAATAGGGATTGTTAGAAGAAAATCTTAGGCATGCGATTCCTAAGTGGAACTAAGGATGCCAACCTGTCTTTGGGTGAGCATGTAACTAGACATAAGACTTTTCTCAACAACACTAAAATAAGTCCTGCCAGCTTTTTCAAGGTCGGACCTAAGGAAGAAATGTCACTGTTATTATTATTATTATTGTTGTTGTTGTTGTTGTTATTGTGAATTATAGCTATCAAGGTATCAAAATTTACATGTTCAAGCCAAAAACAAGGAACTCTGACCAATTAACCTAAAATTTCGAACACCAAAATGGCTTGAAATTGCAAACTTTGATACTTTGGTGGTTGTAGTAAACATTAAGGTTGTAATTTGAAAAAAGTACTAAATTTGCAAATTATTATTATTATTATTATTATTATTATTATAAACCATATGTCAATAGAGGGAAGGTAATTTACAGTCAACAATAAATACTCTGGGAAGAAAGGACAAAAAATCGATAAATAGAAACCTTAAAAGTAAAAATGTTAGAAAGTTGGAATATTTAATAGAGTATAAATTAAAGTTGTAACCTTTAGAAGCAAAACACTGAAAGTCCGTACCTTTAAAATTAAAATTTCTCAAATTTTATTAATAATTACTTTTTATAATTTTTAACCAAGCTAAATTAAAAATATTGTTGGAAGAAATAGTGAAACAACAAGTATCTTTATATGCATTTGATTAAAATAAAAGAAAGTAGTACCCAATTAGAGTTGTTTAGGATTGATAAACGTGTAAAAAGTAAATTGAACAATAATATTAAAGGTTATTTAGAATTCAAAAACGTATAAAAATTAAACTGGACAATAATACGGAAGCAAAAGGAGCATTATTTTAATAAAATTAATGAAAAAGAAATGTCATATGAGTTATTGTTTAATTAGTTTTAATATAAACTTTATTAATATTAACTTTTAATTCACTGCAAAAAATATTAACTTTTTATAATTTTTAACCAAATACAAATACTAATATAAAAGATTAAAATATTACATTCTCAAATATGCAAAATTTATTGAACAATAATACTTTTTAGAAAAAAAATTGGACAATAATATCGAAGCGAAAGGAGCATTATTATGTATTATATTATTTTGATAAAATAATGAACATAAAATGCCACGTAATAGGAAGAGAGTATCTTTATCTGCATGTTGCACCGTACCGAGGACCCCCCAATTAGATTATATTTAACTTTACGTTATTAGTTATAGGGACTTGAGCCTAACACTTTAGGGCCACTACTCCATATAAATACTACTAATACTACTACCTACTAGCAGTGGAACTTCTTTTATGTTTTTATGCCTATTAACCTACCTCCAATATTTACTACTAGGCCTTTTTTACTGATTACCGTTGCCTGTTTATTGGAGACTTGGAAAATATTCATTGGAATAAATGAAAGAAAAAGACAAACATTATTGGGTTGAAAATTAAATTTAATGAACACATTTGATTTGATTTTTAAAAACTATTTTTAATTATGTATAAATCAAAATGAACACAAAATTCTATTTTAAATCGACCTAAAACATTTAACTCAAAATCGACTCCATGATTCGATTGAATAATTCTTTAAGTGATTAAAGAAATATATGATGATTAACATGGGTTAAGGAGAAAAGTATATAGTAGGCGGAATATTTATTTACATGTGTGCTGAACAATGCGGACAGGGACGAAGGGAGAGGCTGGGCCCTCAAGCCCCTCAGCCAAAACACGTGCCCTTTTATAGTTTTCGCTAGCTTGTCCTTCTATTGAATTTATAACGTTATGTATTAAGACAATTTAAGCATCACAACAACAATTTAACTTGGTAGTGGTTAGAGAGTTGATATCCAAAGTATATAGACTAAGATTCAAGTCTCCACATAAACAAGATGAGACCCAGACTCTCCCCATGATGATGAGAGGCGAATGTGGTAGTTTGTATGTGAGATCGGGAGATGGGAAGGAATAGAAAAGGAATATGAAACTAAGATATGAAGTATATGTCAACAATTAAACGAAGTGTTGTCATTAAAAGGAAAAAAAGGTGTAAATTTATATATGAAATGAACGGAAAGTGATATAATATTATGAGTTCGTATGTACTTGTATAATAAATAGCATAGCAAAATTGCTATGAATAATAAAATATAGTGAATTACTATAAAAAGTAAAAGTAATATAATTATATCTAAAAAGAAAATTAAAGTAAATTTGACTAAAATATAAAACTGAATAAATTGAATACCAGAAGTAACTATTTTAACTTCAATAACGCAAGATAAAATTTTCACTTGTTTATTACTTGCATTTGCTACTTGTATATATTGTACCAGAAGTTGAACTATATTAAGTAACATCCGTCTTCCTGGTTCCTACCACATTAATGTACTCTTTTTGTATGGAGGAGGGTCAACTAATAAATGCATGATATTTTTGAATTTTTTCCTATAAATTCTGAATTTTCAAATACTTAAAATAATTTTTATAAAATGAATTGAATTGATACAAAGAATTGAGTTTGAGTTTTAAATATTTTTTTATTATAAGGTAGATTAAGAAAAGAGGAGAGTTAGATGAGAATAAAACCAACTATCTTACCTGGAGAAAGCAATACTTGCTCGAATTGAAATAAGATTTAATTTACAATTTTAAATATTAAATACTCCTTTGAAGTTCCAAAATAGAAATTTTAATAAACTTATTTGATTTTGAATTTTGAATTTATATGTTGAAAGATTTTAATTCTATATAATGTATAGAATACATTCCCTTTACTTTTATTGGACTAAAGATTTATATTTTTTGTTTCGGATTATAAAAGATCATATTAAAATAAATCATTAAATATGTTCACTTTTTATATATATGAAGTTGCAGATGTTTGTTATTAAGGGTAAATTGGAAACATCTTTTTGTTATTATTGGTTATTTAAATTTTATCGCAAGCTTTCAATATGTAATTAATGGGTCAAACACGAGTTAGCTTAGAGTAATTCGCCTTATTCTAAATGTTGCGCAATATAGAACAAAATATAACAAGATATTTGTGTTAAAGCTATTGATAAAATTGCTAAAATGAATATACTAAGACAAAATTTCCGATAGTAATAGTAAGAAAATGAGTCTAGTGTATCAAGAATCATACAATTTACATATTGATATCGACTCTTTTTGTTGTTTATAAATTATGAATTCTTTAAGTTAATTAAATATAATCTTATTAATTTCAAATTTTTGTTATATTGATTTAACTATTTTTTCAGGACATTATATTCACAAACTTTCATTATTTTGATTAAATTAATAGGAATTTAACATAAATATAATTCAAACTTAAATTACTCATGCTCGTTACGACCTTACCCCCAATTTTTTGACATACTTGAATTGAGATCATTACCTCTACCTTTGATATTAACTCGCTAAGCTTATTAAATCGCTCTAAACTTGCAATTGAAATTCTAGACATAATTATGAGTATTAAATTTAAAAAATACTAAACTAAGGAACATGTATTATGAAAGCATTAATAAAAAACTTATTTAAAATAGTTGTAAATGAACTTTTATTGAAAAAGGTCTATCATGTATATAAGAAAAATTGACAGTTTAACATTAAACATCTGAAACTGAACTAGAAAATTTTCACTAACAGAGGTATGCAAAACTCTAAATCTAATTTCTCTATTTATAGCGGGAAGTTACTTGGGAAATAATCCTTTAAATAACCCTAAATCTGACCTAAAAACTAATATAAAATACATATAAAATAAATTTTAAAAACTATTTAAATCGTGGAGTTGAATGGTAACTTGTCCAGGAGCCAGGCGTCGAGTCTTTGCCCATAAATTGGCGACTCGCCGCTAAGGCACTGCCCTTTAATGTTGACTCTACAAGCTTGGCAGCAACTAATCGTTTTTGCCCTTTAGAAAAGCAGCGACTTGTCACCTGACTAGTACTTCTATCTTCGTTCTTTTCTTAGGCAAGAATTGTCGCCTGAATTCTGTTTAGAATTGCTTCTTTTCCCTATTTAGGGTATTAGGCTATTTCTTCGAGTATTAACCATCAAATAACTTCATGGTCTTAATAATTGTCATAATTCCTCCTATTTCATTGCAAACACAATAAAATATTAAAATTAAGATCATTAGGAGATGTCATAAATAAGTGCAAACAATTGCACTCATCAGTTTGATTAATTATTGAATATAATAATTAATTTTATAGCAATAATATGGGAAACTAAGACCAAATGAGAGAGTTTTGTAATATAATTTAAAGATCAATTAATGAAACCCTTTCGGCATTCTTTAATGAGCATATTCTTTTTTATTGAATTATTTTTCCGTTTGTGATTAGTTCAATAAAATATTATCATGTTCATTTAAAATTACTATTAATATTAATTAACATTATTTCTTATAATTTTTCACTATTAATAGCAATTTTGAAATTGCTACTAATATTAATTAACATTATTTCTTATAATTTTTCACTATTAATAGCAATTTTAAAATGAGATGGAGGGTAAGTTTGTTTTGTTTTTACTGATAAAAGAGATGAGTAATTTATAGCTTGCCTGGGGTATGTAGGGAGTAGGAGTACTGGAAATGGAAGAAATGAGAGCAAATCAAGACAAACATTCACTCAGTCCCTATGAAATTATTGTATTTTTATATTAGTTTGTCTCTTTTAACTTGTAATATTTTTAATTTTGGGTAGTATTACCATCACTTTATTTAAGTTAATTCTTGTCTTTATAATTTTTTTTCCATTTTTAACACTATCTACACAATTTAATTTTCACTATCATTAAGAGTCGTCTTGAAAAATTTAGGGGTCCTATGTAAAATTTTTATTTTGCGTCTTATATATTTATTTTATTAATAAATTTAACATTTATTTTTTGATTAAATTTTTTATATACGATAGAAAGAAGGGATCATATGCGGTCGATCACCTCGCACGCCCAACTCCGAGCTATCAATTTTTTATTTCTTGGGTTGATTGTTGATGTTATAATCCCTACGTACAAAGGGAGTAACATGGAGTAAGCCCCATAAATCAAAGACAAAGCATAAATTAGGCGGGTAATAAATGTAGGATAAATAGAAGAAAGTACTCTCCTTATTTCTTACATTTGCTGCAATTTTTTTAATCAATTTTATGAGAATTACTATAATTTTATTTCTTTGTATACACAATTTTTAAAAATTTTACCTATACAATTTGTCCATATTTTAATTATATTTACATATATTACATATATCTCACTTTCTCATAAAATACATTTTTAATTTCACCACTTAAAAAATCTTATAAAATTGTTTGGCAAATAACTTTTGTCTTGGTTTTTTGTTAGATTTTAGTTTATTCTTTTTTAGTATCTCAAACAGTTAAAATAGTACATTCACTATAAATTTTAAATTAGCTGAAAAGTTACTTTCAATCCACAACTAAAAAGTTGCTTTCTCCACTTTAGTAACTTTGTTCCATTTAGTTTGGACATGTTTGTCAAAATAATTATTAAAATATTAATATCTCTAATTGCATATTAGTAACAAATATAAAAAATTAATATTAATAATTCTTGTGTAGATATGAATCAAAAAAGATTACGTTTGACAGTATTCGAACTTAAAAAAATATAAAAAGTTGATATTAATAATCTCTGTGTTGATACAAATCAAATAAGATTATTCTTGACTATGTTTGAACTTGTAGATTAAGAATAAATACAAATTAAAAATAAACTCTAAATAGTGTAAAAAAACTAAATTAGAAAAGTTACTAAAATAAAGAAAATACTTGTATTAAGAGTAACTTATTTATTTACTTTTGACTTTTTACCTAGTATTTTTCTTAATAATTAGTCAATATATTTAATTTTTATGGTTACTAACATTTAGTAGTAGTTTAGTTTAGTTGAGTTGAGTTGATAAGACTGAGTGATGCGAGAGAAGGCGGGGTCTAAGTGTCTGTATCAATCTGTGTCTATGCTCCTTTTTTTACACCCAACGATAGCGAGTGAATATCTTGCGCGTTTTAAAACACTGTTAGATGTGACTACTCTTTCGCTTATTCACTATTCTTCCATTTTTCTATGAAATTAATTAATTTCTCATTTTTATAAATTAAGAATAAGATTAAAAAAGCCTACTTAATACTCCTTCCCTTCCTTAATGAAATTCACAAAAGGAATATTCACGGAAATTAAGAAAAATTGAATATATTTTTGATAGTGAATATATTATTTAATTGAATAATAAATTTGTTTAGCGAAAAATAGGGACCACAAACATTAAAAAAATATTAAAAGAAAGTTAGTGAAAAAAATACAGGGACCACAAGTAATAAAAAATTAGTTTTATAAAGTTAGTGGGAAACATGTGGAGACCATAATGAATATTAAAATGTTAAATTAAAGTTGGTGGAGGATATGTGGGGTACATAAGCATTATAAAAATATTAAAGTGAGTGTAAATAAGGTTATTTTTGTCCAAAATTTGTGACATAAATGGAAAGATTTTCTATGGGAACAACAAATGAAACACTCCAAAATGGCAAATGGGAACTTTTTTAAGGAACGGGAGGAGTATAAATTGTGAAGAGGATATAAAACTTTTAAATTACTTCCTTCGTTTCAATTTACTTGCAACTTTTGCTTTTTTATTTAGTTCAATGTATTAATGTAATTATTGATATCTCTAAGAAAATATTACCTAGAATAATCCAATATTTTCATAATTTTCTTACAATAATCCCACCTATTGATTAATAATGAATGATCTCAACTTTAGAAGTTATTTTCCTAAAGTAAACCCGGTAACCTGATAACTTGTTATGCTAAGTTTAATCTTTTTAAAAAAAAGATAAATTAAAATAAAATGTTAAAGTAATATCAAAACAAATGTTGAAAAAAATTCTGACTTTTTATATTATTTCGAATAATATACGTAAATTTAAAATTTTTTTTCTAATTTTACATTAATTTCTAGTGTATTTTTTTGGTAAATTACCTACCGTAGTAGGTCATCGGGTTACCCAAGTTTGCTCTAGGCAAACAATCCATAAAGTTGGGATTATTCATGGTCAATCAATAGGTGGGTTTATTGTAAGAAAATCATGAAAAAGTTGGATTATTCTATGCAATTTTTTCTATCTCTAATTTTATATAAAATAAAATTATAAAAATTTTGATATTAATAATCTTTACGACGAGACGAATCAAACAAGATCTCACTTGACCATGTTGTAACCTATAGATTAAAAACTAATCATAAATTAAAAGTGATGAATGAATAGTGTCATTTTTCTAATATTACAATTAATTTGGAACAGAGGAAGTAATGATAAATGGTAAGATTAAATTTACTAATTTACATCAAAAGATCAAATATATTGAACTTTAACATCAAAATTGAAGTAATTGAGCTAAGATTAGTTGGTTAATGTATACTTAGACCACGCCCAATGGCGAGGAAATTTTCTATAAATGAATTTTTTTTTTTTGGGTTTTTGTATCTCATTAGTGAGTAAAGTAAAAAAAATTGCAAATGTTTCAAAAAAATCTCAATGAGATGAAATTTTCCACAATCTAAAATAAATAGAAGTTTGAGACTTATCCTAATAACATTTTTTATATTTGTAAAAAGGTTTTTTTATTTTATAAATTTATCAAAAAATATATACAAATATATCAATGGTCATGAAATTTTATGCTTAAATTAAGACACCCATTTTGCAATATTTTAACATAATTTAAAAAATTATGTTTTTAAAATTCTACATAATTAGTGTTTAAGAAGTGGTGAGAATTTTTTTTTTATTTTCTTATTAATGGAATAATTTTTCTATGTCAAAAATTTCCACACAAAAATATGACGTGGATTAGTTGAGCTATCACTCTTTACAATATTGTATCTGATGGCGTATTTCTCTTTATCAAGTTGGATTAGTTGGGCTATTTTTCTCTGTTAAGTACTTCATTTGTTTCATTTTTAGATTATTTATATATTAAACTATACACATCTAAAAATTATAAAAAGTTAAAATTATGAAAGTATGCAATTAAACAATTTAAACAAGATCTCACTTGACTATATATTTTCTTACACATTAATCACAATGTATAAAATAAACTTAAACGGTGAACAGTACTAATAACCGTAAAGTAGCAAGTTTTTGATAACGGAGATTTAGGCAATGGTAGCTTATTCAAATACATTAAATTGAGCAATGTTGTCACATCTCCAACCGACCGAATTCGTGTTTGTTTGGTCATGACGACTATATATTTAGAATTTGGTCATGACAACTATATATTTTCAAATTTTCAAATTTTGATATTAATAATTATAGAGGGAAGAGAAGTCGAGAAATACCTAGGAGAACATAGGAGGAACAGATTAAAAGTGACATGTATGAACCTCACCTCTCCAAGGATTTGACTAGGGATAGGGGCAGTTGGCAGCGCCTTATCCACGTCTTAGATTACTAAACCCGTCCCTTTTACCCATCGTTTGTTATTGTTCATTGCCTTTAATTATGGCGCTTTACCGTCTTCTTTACTTTTATCTTTATTTTTAGTTATTTGTACGTATTCTATTTGTAAGTTGCAAATTTTTCTCTCTTTGAAGACCTTTCTCGAGCCAATGGACTCTTTGACCGGACTCTTTGACCGTACTCTCCTCTATGGGTATGAGTTGCCATCTTTCTTCCCTCTCGAGACTCTGATTATAGTTTTCTATGAGTAGGATACACTGGGTATAATGATGAGTCTACTTTACATTGTCATTTGAATTCTACAAAATTGACCTCAATTCCACATTTTTTAAATTCAAGATTTGTTAAACATAGTATTTGGGCCAATTCAATATTTAGAAATAAATGCTAAGTTCCCAAACACGACATAAGAAAAATATTGGAGAAGGTTAAAATAGTTTGGTATTTGATTAAGAAAAACGCTCAATGATCTGAAAAATGAACTAGCAACAAAGAAACAACGTTTAGAATCCAAAGAGCCTATGGAAGTAAGGGGAGTGCCCGTCCCATATGTTAGATGAGCTCTCTTGATTTTTAATTATAATGTAGCGAGTACTTCAAAAAAGCGAGTTGAATCCTTCTCCAAAAACTCAATAAATAATCACAACTTAAAAAACGAGAAAGATTATAAAATTTGACAACTATAAAAATTCGATTACATTAAAAAAGAAAATATCTAAATTCTTTTGACATGTATGTAGATATCAAACTAATAATTGACTCACACATAACTTACGACAAGTCACTGCAAAAGTTGAGGGATAGAGGTAGAATTATATGTGGAACGTTTAGTTGAGAGATTGTAAAAATCTTGATGCTTAAGAGTCTTATAGATTTGGTTTACATTATTTTAGTGTAATTGATTTAATAATAATAATAAGTATTTTTTAATGATTGTACTTATCAAGTAAAAACTCTTATTATTTTTATTTTTTAAAATTAATATATACTAAAATAATATAGACTAATTCTATACACGACTTTCTCATCTCTGTCTTCAAACACTAATAGGTCCCATAAAATGATACACAAACTTACACTATTAGCTAGCTGGAGTCTTAGGGTGCATCTTTTTTTTTTTTTTTCTAAAATCTTTATTGAAGAAAAATTATTTTGCTATTTCTTCCTTGATAAGATCCAATACACAAACTTAAAAATTATTTTTTTAATCATCACTCTCCAATCATAACATATACTATCATAACATATATCATAATCATAACATATACTAAAAAGAATGTAAAATGACACATGTCTCCATTCTAAGACTCATGCCACGTGGAATTATTTGATTGAATATTATTGTTTGAATCATCATAACATATACTAAAAATAATGTAAAATGTCACATGTCTCTAATCTAAAACCCATGCCACGTGAAATTATTTGATTGAATATCATTGTTTGAATATGTTAATTATTTAAGGAAATTTTTGATTGGATATCAATATTTGAATGTAGGATATCAATGTTTTAAAATGGTGGCCGTCTAATGCATCAAACAATTATCACTTATTTAAGAAATTTGAATATGAAAATGTTTGAATAAGATAATTATATTTAGAAATTTTAAATAATTATTATAATTGTAACTATATTTAAATGGAAATATTTGAATAAGATAAAGATAATATGTAATCGAATCATTAAATAAAACTAATATTTTTTATATTAATTTATATTAAAAAAATCGTGCATTGCACAAGTTTCTAAACTAGTGTAACCAAATGTTAATAAGGTTCATCAAGATACGTCAGTTATACAGATAATACTCCCTCCTATTTACTATAAGTGTCTCAGTTACT
Organism: Amaranthus tricolor; assembly: GCF_026212465.1. NCBI lineage: Eukaryota > Viridiplantae > Streptophyta > Magnoliopsida > Caryophyllales > Amaranthaceae > Amaranthus > Amaranthus tricolor. Next base: position 6,148,443 of record NC_080048.1, on the reverse strand, counting down.
TTTTGCACTCTATCCAATGCACTTATTCAATCCTTAAAATCTCTAATTATGTATGATTAATCCTTGCATCGAGACGAATTAAACAAGATCCCACTTAACTATGTTTTGACTTATATATTAATAATAAAATACAAATTAAAAACAAGAGATTAATAATATCGAAAAAGTAAATGGGACACTTGTGGTGAATAAGATGGAGTATAATGATTTGGTATTCCATTCTGGAGTACTAAACTTTTATAACGAAGTTTTTTCCTTCACTTTTCATTTGGCATAAAAACAACATACATGCAGTTTTGAACAAATAGGTCTACACCTTCAATTCATTTAAACAAATTAAACCATCTCAAAAGAATCTTTAAAAAATGTAGTCCAAAACAGTAATTTGGATTTTTGAATTTTGGTGCCAATGTTATTGCTTTGTTATTTTGGTAAATTAGGTTCTAATAACGTAATTTGAAAATGAAAATAGAAAAATAATCTGTATTTTAATTAATCTTATAAAGTAATGATTATCTATTTATTGTGGTATTTATTTAATTTTAACAATAACCTCAGAAAAAATCAATTAATTAAAACAGTATATGATTATGTAAATTGCTAATGTAAATTGAGAAATCATCAAATATTTGATTGGTAAAATATTATTGATTTATAAGAAATGTTTTGGAATGTCATTTTTAAATTGAAATTTGAATTTTTTAAAATTTAATGAACATTACATTAATTTTATATTTCAAATGAAATCATTTTTCTCAACAACAGAAAAAAATAATTATTGCGATTAATACTTGTCCATACTATACGATAACACAATTTGATGCTATTTTGCGACTATTGGTAAGTGTTCTCCGGGCACCAAGTTAAGGGTATTTTTGCTAAATAGTTTGTTAGTTTAATTGTTTCAATCAGTTGCTTTAAAAAAATTAATTATTGGTTGTTTATTTGAAAAAATATGAGTTAAAAGTCAATGAAAATTTACTTATAGACTATAATAACCTTTTGATTTTGACTTAAATGTTAGTTTTTCAATTGCTTAAAAGTCATTTGTCAAACACTTTTGTGATAGTTTGACACTATGACCTAATAAAAGAACCACAAATCAAAAGTCAATAGTCAAAAGCCAATTTCCAAACGAATCCTAATGGATATGTTCGGTGAATAACAATATGCGCAACTTTTTTGCTGACTTTTGTCTTTGCTTTATTGTTGGTTGGTCAAATAAAACATATTTGTCAAATGACTTTTAAATCAATGGAAAATGGATTTTAAAAGTAAAAATATAAATATTGCTTTAAATATTTTTTTATTAGTTTTTGACATGTTAGCCTACTCTTCAACTAATACTACTATATAAATAACTAATTTAACCAAATATTTTTATATACACCTGACTTAAATAGGTTAGCTTAAAAGCTAATAACCATTAACAATAGCCAACTCTTTTAGTTTGTCGAATAAAGTAAATACAACGGATTACAACCATTTTTCAAACAATAATCTCTATGTGTTTGGCAAATGGATTTCAAACAAATTATTTTTATCGTTTTTTTATCGGCTCTTGGCCTATATGTTTTTTAATATAAACATCTAAAAGTCAACAACTATTTTTCATTAAACATTTCCATAAATAATTCAACGACTAATTGCCAAATACCCTTTACACTTATATTTTTAAGACTATCCTCAAATTTGGCATAC